>NC_056725.1:361387236-361687236 GCF_019279795.1 Protopterus annectens
AAAATATATTATGACCAATGTGAGTCATCCTACTCAGACCATGTATGTATTGCAGGTATATATATGCAGACTGTTGCTACTGTGATAGGGGTCATCTTAACAGATGTGTGTGGGAGGATACATCTGCTTTTGACATGAGGGCCAGAGGCTTCTGACAGACATCCTAAGGACATCATAGTACAGTACCACTGCTAGCAAAGTAATGATCCTGTGGACTAAAGCAGAGATATGACCAAATATATCTAGACAGTCTGGCACTCTGTGGTCAGTCCAGAAGTTTACACATATCCCCTTCATGCGAGACATGTAGATTATGCCTCCCAATGTGGATGTTAATAGCCATGTACATGGGTATATCACATAAATACTGGACTACATATGACCACATAGTTTATGCATGAACACACGCCAGTCTGTCCTGACACATAATACCTGGTGGCACAGAGGTAACATGGCCACATACTACCCAGACGTTTGTGACATACATCTGTACAGAATCCCACTGCTTTGTCAGAAATACACAACAGTAATGTTGGCCTGGCAGTAGTAGGTTTTGCAAATAACTGGACATAACAGCACACTGGGTAATTACACTAGGCTGCTAGGCATGTCACAAAGCACTGTGCAAACTACAGGAAGACTGCCACAACACTGGACTGCATTTTGTATGGGGGAATACACATGTACCTGCGATTATAACAGGCTCTACATGCATGTCACAGCACAGAGTAACAGACACCTGTGATAAAGTGCATACCCACAACCAATGTAAACACAGACACAGCCACATATGGTACACAAGCTTAATATGACACTATATGGACTGTCTGACAAACACCATCCTCATATGTGCCACTCACACACTAACCCTACATACACTGGGTCATGACACATTATGGTCGATGGTTGTCTGTGGTATGGGACACATGTGTGTCTGGCCCTACAGACATGTGAGCCAATAGGGTACCATACACTGGAGCAGCATGTAACATCAGATAGAACAGGACCAAGAACAATGGCATCTACCACAGTCTGTGCACAGCCCAAGGTACGTATGCACAATACACATACTGTTGACAATCACCCTAAGTACACAGACCCCAGTAATGTACACACAACTGCAGAATGCCCAAGTTATGTCCTCAGAAACAACCCCTACTATACATAACATTTCTAGCAGTCTGATAACTAACTGGCTTGTTATCAGGTATGATGTCAATAAATAATGGTGTACAGAAAATATGCACCTCTTACTGCATGACATATGTACAAAGGTTGACAGACTTGTGGTTGGAGCTACGAACACTGGACCAATATTGGCATGTTGCTGTGATAACCTCATACATTTACAGTCGTACCAGGGTTTGTTGTGACATATGTTCTATGAGGGATATGAAGTCAGTAACTCTCATGGCTGTCACCATGTACTGACTGCAATCCTTACACTATTCTTCTGCAATTCTTAGATTGGTGTTCTGTGAGTAACATAAGAAACAATAGGCTCCACACACTGCCCAATCTGCAGATGACCCTACAGATGAGAGTTTCCTCAAAAACATAACACTGTCATGACAGGTATTGAAACATGTAAACCAGCCATATCCACACACACCCTGTTAAACCGCCATTACTCCAAATTCAGAATAGCAACACTTACATTCTGTAATCATGTCTGGCACATCCCCCTCCTGTCTGTTGGCCTGTTTCCACAGTGTATGTTGTTAGAGGTAAATCCCAAAACCATCTGTGATGCTGTTTGCCAAACACCAGATCTAGGTCCTGCTCACAATGAACGAAAAGGCAACATGATGTTTCTAGATATTGGAGTGTGTTTCCATGCAATTGGCTATGGGAATGTTACCACAGCTATTCCACATGCAATTAGTTAAAGGAGGACTGTAATTCATGCAGAGGTCATCAGCTGATTATGAGCATCACTTACAAAACACAAGCTGCTGCCTAAGCAAAGCAGGTGTACTTCTCCACATCCACCAGAGAGGAAGTTAGAGAGACAGACAGAGACAAAGTAAGTCAGGGAGGGGGTGGGAGAGTAAAACCTAAGCATGTATGTGTCACACACCTACCAGTACAAGGTTTCAAACCCCTGACTTATTATGTATTTCTATCATATGTCTATGCAGTTACTGCATGTGGCACATAGCTTACATGTTGGGGAGCTGTCGAAAGGTATATGTGATGGTGAGTGACATCTGCAACAGTGATATAGTAGTGATACGGTAGGTATAGTACACATGCTTGTCCATGTGAATAGGTGTCAATGTCAACACAGCCACACTCTCTCAGGGACTCACACACATTGACACACTTGGCAGGGTCAGGAATAGACTTCCTAACTGGTTAGTTTGCCACAATACAGTAATGCACAGGTATCCCATGCACCACAGGGGTTATTCGGAGGTTATATGGACAAAGGGTATTTGAGGGTGTCTGACATCAGCATGCTTCAGTAGGCAAATGGGAGTTGTAGTGAGTGTGAATGTGGTCGAAAGCATAATATACCACACACACAGACACATGGTAAAAGGCTATACAAGGCTAAGTGAAGGGTATACCTTGGCATCAGGCCACATGACAATGGTCTGCAGTGTGGCTCAGGGGTGTAGTGTCTGGATTGGCCCACACAGATGGATATTGTATTCACCATCCAGTCCCCTGGTTACTATTGTGTGTGGCCAGTGCTGTGCAATGCTTGCCATGTATCTGCTCTATAGTCCATAACATGGACGGTGTCTGGGATGTGCACACATCCCACATGCATGTACAGTGACATGTGGAACTGTACCTGGGGTGTCTGGCCCATGTTGTGTACACAGATTGTTATCATCAGATGTGCCAGTCCTGGCCTCATGTGGCAGGAACTGGTAATGGACACCAGGTTGACCCTGCATGTACATTGATAGCATGATACAGGTATTCCCTGATGTCAGTGGCATCTGTACATACAGGGCATGTGTTTTAGGCATGGTATGTCCTTTGTGGGTCATATCTGATGGCACCACAGTTGTTGCAGGCGTTCAGTGGGAAAACATAGTTAAAGCACACTGTCTGCAATTACATGCCTATTTACTTGATGGACAGGGTGCCATGCCCTCTGTAGTCCAATGCAATCACATCATGGTTACTATCTATGGGCAATATACAGGGTACTACCAACATAGCGGTTGTTGCCTAGGCAAGTGTGTTTGTGTATGACACATAGGTTGAGAGTGTTCTCTAGATAATACAAGGGTTGCTTACTTTATTCGCCATGTCATATGTAGGGGTATGGATTGGCACCCTAGCATCTCGACGATTTGACATCTGTTATCCTTGTAAGGTGGACATTGTGACATATAATAGGGCCACCATATAAGAAATTTGCAAAACTTGCTCCACAATGAGTCCATTTGTTACACACTGACATCCACCTCCACACAGGATACTAATGACAAACACAGACACACACACAGTTGCCATGTTTGGAATTAGAACTCCTACCTAACCAGTTTATCACACTACAGCATTATGCAATTATAGGATGTGCCATATAGATTACTGGAGTACTCCGTACCCAAAGGTGTATTTCACTGGGAATTACATCAGCAGGCTTGCCAAAGAAGGTCAATGGAGGTTGTAGTGACTGTGAATGGCCTCAAAAGCATTGCACCCTACACAGACAAACAAACACACCCACAAACATCCACACTTTCCATGTCTGGAAATAGAACCCCTACCACACTACTATATCACACTACGGCATTACGCTGTCATAGGATGTGCCATGGAGATCACTGGAGTACTTCTTCCCCAAAGGTGTATTTCAAAGTGAATGACATCAGCAGGCTTGCCAAAGTAGGGCAATAGAATTGTAGTGAGTGTGACTAGCATAACAATCATTACTCCCTACAGAGATAGAGACGCAAACACACAAACAGTTGCCATGTTTGGGATTAGAACACCTGCCAAACTTGTTTATCACACTACAGCATTACTCAGTTATAGGACGTGCCACATAGATTACTGGGCTATTCATTTTCCAAAGGTATATTTCAAAGTGAATGACATCAGCAGGCTTACCAAAGTAGGCCATGTGAATTGTAGTAAGTGTAACTAGCCTAAAAAGCATTGCTCCTAACACAGACAGAGAGAGACACACAGACAAAGTTGCAATGTCTGGGATTAGAACTCCTATCTAACTAGTTTATTACACTACAGCATTATGCAGTTATAGGACATGCCACAGAGATTACTGGGCTATTTCTTTCCCAAAGGTGTATTTCAAAGTGAATGACATCAGCAGGCTTGCCAAAGGAGGGCATCTGAATTGTAATGAGTGTTACTAGCCTAAGTAGCATTGCTCCCTACACAGAGACACACACACACTGTTGCCTTGTCTGGGATTAGAACTCCTGCCAAACTAGTTTATCACACTACAGCATTACACAGTTATAGGACGTGCCACAGAGATTACTGGGCTACTTTTTTCCCCAAGGTGTATTTCAAAGTGAATGACATCAGCAGGCTTGCCAAAGAAGGGCATTTGAATTGTAGTGGGTGTGACTAGCCTAAAAAGGCATTGCTGCCTACATGGACAGAAGCGCACACACAATTTCAATGTCTGGGATTAGAACTCCTGTATAACTAGTCTATCACACTACAGCATTACACAGTTATAAGACACACCACATAGATTAATGGGATATCTCTTCCCCAAAGGTGTATTTTACAATGACTGACATCAGCAGGCTTGCCATAGTAGGGCTATGGGGAGTGCAGTGTGTGTGCATGGGTCATGGGTCATAACCCATTCATCTAGAGGTAGACACACTACACTCAGGCACACACAGGTTTATATTCCACAGGTACATGTATACAACTGTAAGAGGACTACTGCCTTGTACAGTCATGTTGCTCAGCTAGCACTAGCACCACAGAGTCTTTAAGGCTGAGGGATACCAGATGCTAATTTCTAGGGTGAGTGACATTTACACATCATGTGGTTGTAGCCATTTGGCTGTGTGCTGAGTGGGACAGGCCTCATGATGGAAGGCTCGTTGTCACTGTCACTCTGTTCCACACATCTATGTATGTGTATTTTTTGGCATATTATAGTGTGTTGTCCTTGGATATATGTGTGTATTCCTATCCAGTGTGGGTGCAAGGCATGACTGGTGCATACTGAGGAGTGCATGCACTAACATCTGCAACTGTCAGATATGTATGGTTCACTGTTGTTGGCAGACATGGGCTTCATTTGTTTAAGTGTGTGAGCATGCCCAGTATGACCTTTCGGTATGTTGTTGTCTGACATTGCCTTCATTTCTCTAAGTGTGTGAGCATGCCCGGCATGCTCTTCTATATTGAATGTGTGGATCCATTCCAGGTAGATTGTACTCCAGTGCAGACTTTTGTGTTCTACACCTACAGCTATCAAACTGTTTCTGCAGGATATCTGTAGATCAGTTGGCAATACGGGGGCAAATTGTACAAGGGATAGTGGGTACTGTAGGTGATTATGTCTGTGCTGTTTCTGCTACATGACACTGGTGTTAGCAGAGATATTCAGACATGTGTGCTGGTATACACTGTGATGTTTTATGTCGTCAGGTACTGTCAGGTAGACATTTTTGCTCACAGTGATGTCCTGGGGAACACATGGTATATGCAGCTGTGTCCAGAACTGTGGTCAAATGCCTACATATTCCTGGAAAGTTATGCCATTCTGGAGGGGGAGCTGCAGACACTTGCTGCTGGGTCTGTGTAACCAGTTGAGCACCTTGGTACAGTGATGGCAGAGGATCCCATACTTGTACATCCATCGACGTAACAGTATGGCCTTATCTTGCTGTGGCAATACCTCACAGCTGTACAGATTCACACAGGTTACCCAGAGGCAGGGGTCATAAGTCAGGACATTAGCCAATATTGTGGTGTATGGGCAGGTTTGTAGCCACCCATTTTTGTATTTGCAGCCAGGGATAGTATGTGCACATGGCTGTGTTTCAGACTTTGCACATTTTATGCTGCCCATGCTCCCACCCCCTCCTCTATTATTCTATCCTCTTCCATACATTATGCAAACATTATCTGATACTTTCTCTATAGTTATCACCTCATCACAGCTGTGTTTTGGTGTTGGTCCACAGTTCATGCAGTGGGACATGCTGGACATGTTACTGTGGTTTGTCCACATGGCCTTGTATATGGGTTATGTGGAGTGTGTTATGTTGTTTTTTTGGGTGTCCATGACATAACATACATTGGCAGTATGGGTGAGATGCAGGCCTTTGGCAGAGGCCTGTAGGCCATTTGCTAGTGATGCAGGCCAGCTGTTGCAGGCCATTGCATTCTGTCAGTCCTGCAGTACCAGACTGCCATACAGGATATTTCCCTGGGGTGACAGGGTAGGTGTGCTAGGTGTTCATGCCAATATTTTCTATCAGTATTGATTAGGTGGTGCAGATGCTGGCAGGGTGCTGCTTACAGCTAGGGACACACTTGCATGGGACACTTGCACTGCATGCTGCATTCTTTAGCTATTGCCATACACAGATGGGGGTCATATTGTACTCATTCCCAACAGCAGGGATAAGACCGGAGAGGTACCTGTGGGTGGTGGTTAGGTGAGCTGGGTGCATGTGTGCTATGGACACTACTTGCATCTGACTCACAGATATGCATGGGCCATTCCAGTTATGCTTGCTTGTGCAGGGACATCAGCTGTTTCTCAATACATCAGTTCTATTACCTTTGTGATCTGCAAGTGTTCAGCCAGACGACATTGGTATTCCCTGCTAGAAGCCCAGATAATGGGATGCATACCTGTATGTACAATTACAAGGGCATGTCCATTTCACGGTTACACATTATACACTGTATGTCTGGGGTACTTTTCCCTGTGTACTGCATGTATATCTAGCCCAACAGTCATGCCATGTCCATCTTTCAGATGGTGACACATATTACTGCCATACATTTACAATGGCAGTTGTGAGGACTTGGCCCTGTCATCAGCAGTAGTGGGCAATGGCCACCAGGTCAAACCTCAACATGCATACATACTGACCACTCTCACACAGTATGAAACACACACCAACCAAACACATGCATACCTGCATATTGTGCAAATGGTACAATCTATCCTGCTACCTTGGCCACCTCAAGTCATCTGTGCTTCATTGGTATTATACCTACACATACATGTTACTACATGTCTACATTGGATTAGAAGGGGGAACACCTGACTGTTACTCATTAGGATTGGGAGGCACACCTGACTATTACAATGTGTCTATATCAGATTGCAGGGGGGCACACCTGACTGTTACAACATTTCTACTTAGGATTTGGGGGGCACACCTGACTGTTACAATGTGTCTACATTGGATTGGGGGGGGGCATACCAGAATGTTAATACATTTCTACATAGCATTGGGGGTGGGGAACACCTGACTGTTTTCTAGGACTGGGGGTGGCACACCTGACTGTTACAACGTGTCTACATCAGATTGGGGGGGCACACCAGACTGTTACTACATTTCTAAATAGGATTGGGGGCACACCTGACTGTTTTCTACATTTCTACATAGGATTGCGGTGGGGGCACACCTGACTGTTGCTACATTTCTACATAGGATTGGGGGGCACACCTGACTGTTACAACATGTCTACATTGGATTGGGGGTGGGGAACACCTGACTGTTTCTACATTTCTACATAGGATTGGGTGTACACAACTGACTGTCTCTACATATCTACACAGGATTGGGAGGGCACACATGACTTTTTCTACATTTCTACACATGAATGGGGGGGGCACACCTGACTGTTTTGACATTTCTACATAGGTTTGGGGGAGCATACCTGACACTTATACACATTTGCTATGACTGTACTGGTATGTCAGGTAATCTATTTCATTCTGTATTGTAACATATCATGCTGACTAAAGGCATATCAGTGTACTACAGGTCTTAGGTTTGATTGACCTACATATCAGTTTCTGACTTCTTACTCTTCAGAACTAACATCCCACTGCCTGACCTGATGTAGTCTGTCTGTGTAGGCCTGGGGGAGAGGTTACCCATAGCCATCATTCAGAGGCCTTAGCACAGACTTTGTTTGTGTTTGTCTACACCTGTCCTGCTGGCTGCGACTGTTGTTGGGTATGTGAACCTCCCTGACTGGCATGTGTGTGTCATATAGACACACATGTAGCCCAGCACATTTTCTGCAGTTGGTTTTGTCACTATGTGTAGTACTGGCTACTATGGTGACAGCAGTATTTGTTACAGATCTCATGCTGCCACTATGGGTGTCTACTATCTGCTGGCATCCCATTCAGCCACCCGATTCCCTTGCATGCTCACATCCATACCATAGATACAAGTAACAACACATACTACTCCATTCAGCAATTGGTAAGAAGAGTGACTTACCTTGTGGGTGTGCCAGTACTGAGGATGGGGCTGGTGGGCTGCCTATGTTGGAAGCACATAGTACACTCCCTATACATGGTTGAGCACAGTTAGTGTCATGTTTGGCATCCGTTTTACTGTATGTGCGAGTAAGAGAGAGGGGTCATTCCCTGGGTCCCTCCTGTGTCAGTGTATGTGCTATGCATTACCTCTTTGCCAATGCCAGGGCATACTGGGCACACCTCATTTTCTCTACTGGGGCAGGCTCAGGTTGTTTCTCTGACAAGTCACTCTGTGCCTGTGCAGGCCTTGGCAATGGTGGGGGGCTGTGTGGCCCTACCCTGTTGTGTTCTTGCTGCAGCTGTTTCCGCAGGATCATATTGTGTAGCATGGCACATACAATGACAATTTGAGTACATGTAGCTGGGGAGTACTGCAAGGCTCCACCAGATGTGTCCCGGCACCGGAACCATGACTTGAACATCCCAAACACATGCTCTATTATAATTCTGGTCTGTGCGTGTGCCTCATTATGGAGTTGTTGTTCAGGTGTGTTTGCATTAGTGATGGGTGTCATCACGCATGGCTCCAGTGCGTAACAGCATCCCCCACTAGGTGACTGTGAGGGATGTCCCATTGTCAAATCTCTGATACAACTGCGTCAGATGCCAGATGTGGGAATCATGATAGCTTCCAGGGCAGCCAGCACACACATTCATTGTTATGCCCTGGGCATCGCACATGACCTAACAGTTGATGAAGGGTAAGCCCTTGTCATTGATGTAGACCATACCTCACTCACTGGGTGGTGCTTTCATGCATATGTGAATGCATGCTATAGCACCCACTACCTCAGTGTATTCTGCTAGTTGGTGGAAGAGATGCATATTGCTGGCCAATGCCTCACGGGTGTTGGGGAAGCATATGTGCTCACCAGCATGTGCTGACATGGCATCCAGGAACTGGTGGAGTACCCTGAATGTTGATGCCTGTGAGATCCCCATGATATCCCCAGTTGACCTTTGGAAGATACCTGTGGCTAATATTCTTAGGCCTACGCATACCTTGGTATCCACTGGGATGGTTTCCCTTTGTTAATTCTGTGTGTCAGGCGTGGCCGGCAGAGCTCAACAATTTGCTGCAGGAGGCCCCTGTCCACCCTATAGCGCACCACTATCTCCAGCTCATGTAGCCCCTGGTAGGTTACCCTGGGTCTGTACACTCTTCTCCGTCTCCTCACTGTGGGTTGATCAACAGCATTCTCATCCTCACCACCCTCAGCCTCTTCCACATGTTGATATATGATAGCTACTGCAGCCCCTATCATTTTAGTTTTTGTTTGTTAAAATTTCCCCACTTGTATACACCGGTGGTGCAGAGTATGTGAGAAAAAACAGAGGGAAAGGTGTCTGCATAGTTTATAGTAGTGTTCTGGGGCTGGCCTGGTCTGCTGCCTGAGTAATTGACTGATTCTGATACATCTCACCTGCCTGCTATGCTAGTTCTCCCTGATTACCTTCCTACTGCTGTTTTCCCCTCCCATTGCCTTCCTGTTTAAGCCTGGGGTGCACCGCACAAACACATTGCTCAAATGTGCACAGAGTTGCTATTTCCTGGTTTACTTTTTTTCCTTAAAAATCTGGTGTGCGGCACGCACACCCGCTTAGGCAATGTAAAGCGTGCTAGGTAGCTTTAGACACACCCCCTTGTAGCTCTGCTAAGCTAAGGGCAAACCCATGCCACAGGGCTCCATTCTGCTTACAGTATGTCTGACACCACCCCCCCCACATGATGTCAGCTAACTCCTAGGTTTGCAGCAAGCTATTCCTGCACTTACACTGTTGGGTGCTAACTAGCATTGAGGGGAATTCTGGGATTCAGTATCATTCCCCTCATTTGCATAGGATTGCCTGCTGATGCATAGTTACAGGTCCCACACTGAGCCTCCCCCTTTAGCAACCACTATTCACTGGCCATGTTGTCTTCTGCCTGCCATTGAGTATAATGTCAAAATAGTGATTTTTGGTTAGAATGCGTATTTCAGGGTTTTTTTTTATTTTTGGCCCGATCCCATTTGCGTGCCATTGCCCTACGCTTAAACAGCTGACATCAGCTAAAAAATAAAAGTTATTATTATAATTTTTAACTGTTTTCCATGCCAATGGCCATATCTTTGGCAATTGGCATGCTTTACACATTATATACACCCTTTATTTGGATCTGTCATGGCTCCGTTATGTAGTTTGCAGAAATGTACTCTGTTACTAACCGAGTACATTTCTGCACACTACACTAGTCCTGCACGGCCAGCTGACAGCTTCCTGGATTGCAAATTCACCTCATTTGCATGGTTTTCACCTGCAAATGGGGTAATTTGCATACAGGAGCTGCGCCCATGCAGGAATAGTGCAGGAGCGCTCATGCACACCCCTGCAGCTTATTCCTGGATCACACAGCAGCCATATTGCCTCCTGGAGCTCCTGCACGGTTCCTGGACACCGTGCAGGGCTTGCTAAATCCAGGGGTACTTTTTTATGAATAAAATTATAGTAAACTGAAATGATTTCCAAAAAGTATCAGACTACTGATGAACCAAAGGTCATTAGTCCTGTTATAGCAAGTTTTCTAGCACAGATCTGTTCCTCAAGTTTAAAATATAAAGTAGTAATAGCACTTAAATATTCAAAGCCTAACAGCAAAGTGTAGACTGAAGGGTTAGTCAGCACAAGGAACTTGGGCAGAATAGCAAGTTAGAATAAAAAAAGTTGTAGAGTAAGGAAAGGATAATAGTTGAAAACACTGGAACCACCACGATGCTTAAAATCAAACAGTCCTGTTTAATTGAAAAAAAAAACAAAGCTCACACACAAAAAGTAGGAATACATCATCAGGTTCTTAAAAAAAAAAAAAACTCCTTTATATACAACAATAAGCCAATGTACTTAACAGATAATTAAGCAATTGAAACAAATCATTAAGCTAGCTTATTAGCTAGACAGGAAACAATGCCCATGTAAGGTAAGGAAAAACAGTCATAGTAAGGAAAGGAGTATCATTTATAATTATTTCTATACTTTTAGAGCACCAGCATAAAGGACCATGCTATGGGCAAAAAGACGAAACATACAACTGTAATACTGATGTCAGCAACTTTATAGTTATGTTCTTTGTCCCTGTTCCCTTCAATAAACACACATCATACCAAATGACATTTGACGACCTTTATTAAAATTCCATAAACATAACTTCATTGACCAACTAATATTTTCATTTATTAATCACAGCATAAACATCCATATACAGTTAAATTAGGGCAGTGTGACCCCACACACCCTGACCAAGTAAGCAGCGTCCTTAACTCTGCTTGCTTACTTATACTTATCAAATAGCATCCAACCGCTCACTTGCATTTCCCAACTCATTGAAATGAACCTCTCACACCAGAGGGGGAACAGAAGAGAGACAATCCTGGTCCACTCCCGCCCACCAGCCTGACCAGGCTGTTCATCCTCCTTCATTCCAAGACTTCCAGCAAACTCTCCAAAACAAACCTAGCCATACATAAAGGTCAAACCAAAGTCATTTGGTGAATTCCATCCCCTCTGAACCAAACTGGATCCCTGTCATCAATCGCTCAGTGCCCTAACATACAAATCTCAAAAGCAATCAGTTGTTTAAATAGCCAAAATTAAACTAATGAGCCCTCAAAAATAACCACGATACTCTCTCCAGCACACAATACCCATACCTTAATATAATCTTTTAAATCATCAATCCTCTCTTATCCTTCCAACTGTAAATTCAGAATTATTCCCATAGTGTAACCTGCCAAATGTCCCACAAAGACTGTAAGGGGCCACAATGCCACCAGAAACAATGCAAACCCAATTGCCTGCTGCCCAGCCTGCCACCACCTTTAGCCTCCCCAACAGATATAAGAATGGCCAAAAAGAGTTTTTTTTTTAAATTAATTCTCCTCCTTTGCTAAATCCAAAGCCCCACTAATGCACCTAAAATGAGTTGAAAACCTCTCTCCTGAAAAGCATCACACCAAAAAACTCTCCACATAATATATACAAACTGATTGCACTTCCAATTAATCCATTTAAAGTCTTGACCAACATATTACCCCCAGACTGACATTTCAGCCTGATCCTTAATAGCTAGGCCAGTATTGCAACCTGATCATTTACCTGAACTATAACACCTGCAAGTCAGGTGTACCACATGCATCAACACCCCAAGTCACAGGGTCTCTAGTTCCCATGTATGCCCCCATGGCCTAGCAATGCAATTCTCTTGAACCAACTCAATCATGCACCATCCTACATGGCCACAACATAACTGCTTAGTCTTACACTGCCTCCTGTTCACTAGGCATGTTTTAGTGCTGCTCTACCTGTAACCACACTCTGCCAAGATTACCTTCTAAAAATTATACAGCTCCCTTACATACTTCTCAACTTCTTAGACAAAACAATCTGGACAAAGCCATAAATCAAAATAGGACAAAGTCCAAAATAGGAACAATTTTAAATGTTGCTGTTGTAATCTTAGGAAGATAGAACAGGTTTTCTAGTACATGAATTCTCTGTAGAAAATTCCCTAAACTTCAATGTTTTAATTATCTGATGCTAAATGTCAAAACATGGCCCAAAATATAAGGCCAAAATGTGAATGTTCTGGAGAAAAAATGTACAGTAGAGGTATGCTCCTTTACCTGATTCCTCCATGACCAATTTCCTGAAAATCACCTATGATTCCAAACAATGACGTACTCCAGCAACATATCATACCTGAAAAGTAGCACTGCCACCATAACTGTGCACCTGATTAATGTGCTGACTGCTTTGAAACCCCTACACACATGCATAACCTTAACCACACCAAAATTCACTACTTCCTAATGACAATCCTGGCTAGTACCTTTGGCACAACACTCAATGCTAACCACAACCCCCCCCTAAACTCACTACTTCTTAGTGACAGTCTTAGCTAGTACCCTAGCCAACCGCATCATCTACTTCCCCAAGCCTACTAATCCACTGTCACTGACATAATCCTTGACCTAGGAAATTAAAAAAAACTCTTTCTCAAACATACCTCTCTACCTACCAGTGCACTAAAACTTACCCAGTTGCCACTACTCATGGTTACTGCTCCAACTTACGCACTACAGCTGTCAATGTTCCCCAGCTGCCCTGCCACTACTAGGCACACACTGACCCTGAGCCATAGCATGTCCTCATCTCCCCACAGACAGCAAAATACTTGGTGCCAAACCTAATTTTTTGTCGTGGTCCACTCCATATAGTTATAGGTCATGCAGGCAGCCACACTGCCTGACTAGAAAACCCCACTTCTGTCAAAGCCAATGTAGAGCTACCCTAAACTTGGTAACATGATGTATGAAGCCATCGTGCAAACTTTCCAATCTAAAGCTTTCCAACAAAGGCCTGTCCAGGTACCAACAGTATCTGAACATAAATACCTACCCAAATTCCCCACCTAAGATATTCCTTCAGTGTTAAGCAATTACTTAGTGTAATAAATATACCCATCTCTTCTGCTATGTGATGAGCCATCATGATAATACTCCTACAACCTAACCCCTTCCTATGAACACCCTGGCTAACAATAATGTAGCCCACAATTCCCTCCTGCTGCTCCATGCACAAAATCAAAAACATTACCTTGCACCTGCTGGACTCCTTCCTGCAGCTTCTACTCAAGCCAAAACCTCTGCATATTCAGATGTTCTGTTCTGTCATTCTTCATCTTGTGTTCTCACTGGGCCCACTGGTCCAGAGGCCAGCACCTCCACTGCAGTCTCATCCTCACTTGTTAATTCTGCTTCACTCAGGTCAATAACTGCTGCAATTCTGCACTTCTGCCATCTGCGACCTCATTGTGATCTGCAAGAGCAAAGAAAACTATAAATCATCTGCACACACAAAACATGACAACCTTAGGTGCTGCCAAAGGCCTACCTTGTTCATAGGTTCATAGGTAGGTACTAGACTATTGGCCTTAGGGCTTATATAAGCCTAGCCAAAGGTACCCTGGCTTTCGCCACCCAAGAAAATTATTTTCCTGTGCCACTGTCGCACAGAGCCACAGAAGTGATCCTCGGGGTGAATTTCCTATCTCCCATCCAATCATCAAGATTTTTCTTGAAGAGTGCTAATGAGGAGCTTTGTTTGATATAGATAGGTAGTTTGTTCCAGAGTATGGGAAGTCTCTGGGACAGGAATCTATCCCTCCAGCATGTTCTGTTTATTGTGGTGAGAAGGTTTAGGTCCCTAGACCGTGTAGCTCATAGGGATTGGGATTTCTTTAAGTGGAGCATGTCTAAAAGCTTTGGGTTTGACACAGCTTTGTGTGTTAGGCGATATGCAACGGAGTAAAGCTGCAGTTTTTTGAGACAGTCTGCATAGAGCATCTGTTTGAGGCTTTTAATGCTCTTTGTGAGGTATTTCTGTGGCCTTTCCTGTTGTTGTAGATGTCTTGTGAGGTACATACCAAAAGGGGCATTGTACTCTATAATGGGTCTAATGAGTGATGAGTAGAGGGGAACAATGACCTCTTTTTTCCTGGATGAGAAACCTTTTGTGATGAGGTGTGCCATGTAGAAGGATTTCCTGACTACTGTGGCGATGTGATTATCAAAAGAGAGACTACTGTCCACCTGTGTCTCAAGGTCTCTTATCACACTTTCAGTGTTAAGTAGACTACCGCCTATGTGGTAGTTCATGGGTACTGAGTTTTTACCAAAAGGGATGACAATGCAATTTTTGGCATTGAGCTTGAGGCCATGACTTTGACACCAGGCATCTGTCTCAGCGAGGCCCTTTTGTAGGATGTCCACATCTTTTGGAATTTTGATTATGGCTCCTGGTTTGAAGTCATCTGCGAACTTCATTAGCCAAAGACCTTCTGTGTTGGCCTGTACTTGAGAGAAGTAGATACCAAACAGGAGAGGACCCAGGACTGAACCCTGTGGTACTCCACTTGTCACTGGTCTGAAGTTGAATTTGGAGTTTGCTACTTTCACAGTGTGGGTTCTGTCAGTAAGCCAGTTGGCAACCCATCTTGTGACATAGGGATTTATACCTAGTTTAGTGAGTTTATCTATAATTCCAGAGTGGGGGATGGTGTCAAAAGCCATGGCGAGATCTAGATAGGCTGTGTGAACCACCTCACCCTCATCTACGGCTTTGGTGACTGCTTCAAAGAAGTCTATCAGGTTTAGGAGACATGATCTGCCTTTTACAAACCCGAACTGGGTGGGGTCCTGAGTTTGGAGATTACCAATGTCATTGTTTATAAGTTCCATGATGCGTTCCATAGCCTTGCAGACCAGGCTCGTTAGGCTAATGGGGCAGCAGTTTCTGGGGTCTGTGGTGGCTCCCCTTTTGTGGAGAGGGATAACCGTCGCTGTGCGCCATTCAGTGGGCACATAGCCTGAGGTGAGGCTATGATTGAACATGGTACTTAGGTGGGTGCCAGTTCATTCTGTTGTTCATGTAGAACACAGCCGGGGATGTCGTCAGGTCCCATGGATGCTGTGTTCTTGGCTTTGAATAGTGTGTTTCTTACCTGTGCAGCCATGATTACAGGAACTTTGCATTCTTCTGGTATAGAGATGGGCCCTTTAGGGGATGACAGGGGGTAAAGTTAGCGCTGAACCTGTCTGCCAGGATGTTGGCAATATCAGTTGGTTCTGTATATTTAGTGCCATTGTGCTGTAACTCAGAGCAGATCTGAGTGTTGCCATTGAGATTCTTGACATAGCTGTAGAATGCTTTGTGGTTGTCTTTAGAGTCAGTGGCGATTTTGTTTTCATAACTAGCTTTGGAGGATTTTATGAGGGATCTCAGGTTCTTACTGAGGCTGACCAGGGAGCTTCTCCAATCATGGGATTTTACTATTTTTTGCAACAGTTTCTTTCTTCTGTTGTAGAGTTTGTTTATGGCAGGGGACCACCAGATTGGCTTCCTTTTTTGGAGGATAGCATCTTGGTTCTGTTAGGGATTGCACGATCCATGCACTCATGTAAGTGCTTATAAAGTGCATTTGTGTAGGATTCAGCAGTCATACCTCTATTGTCCGTCAGCATGGGTGTCATGAGGTTTGCCACTTCTGTCTTAAGAAGCGTGAAGTTGGCTTTCGAGAAATTTTTTACTGTGGTTTCCCTAATGGGGGTAGGGGAGGGATGTGGATGTCTAGGGTGATTAGCTTGTGGTCGGATCTGACCAATGAGGAATTGACCTCTGGTGTGGAGCACCGGTTGGCAATGTTGGTAATAACCAGGTCTAGGATATTGCTGCCCCTGGTGGGGGTGTGGATAAGCTGATCCATGGCATTGGAATTTATGAATTCCAAAAAACGTTGAGCACAAGAGTTGGTACATGAGTAGTTTTCCTAGTTAATGGTAGGGTAGTTGAAATCGCCCATTATTAGGGTGTTAGGTTGTACCCTAATATTTTCCAGTGTATTAAGAAATGAGGAGTGGGAATCCTGGGGCATAGTGGGGGATCTGTAGCAAGCTACAATTTGGATTGCAGTCTTTCCCAGAGCTAGTTGCACTTGGATAATCTCTGATGCATTATGCTAAGCAACTAGCCTGGAGGTGTGGATATTCTTAATGCATATGGACACGCCTCTGCCTTTAGTGTTTCGGTACAGGTTAGGTGGTGGAAAGGTGTGGTATGAATTATAGCCTGGTAATGCAGGGGTACTCTCTGGAGCCTTGAACCAGGTCTCTGTCACTGCACAGATGTCAATGTGTTCCATTTTAAGGAGTGCCTCGAGTGAGTGCATTTTGAGGTTTAGACTTCTAGCATTGAGTAGCATTACCCTCAGATTCTTCTTGCTTGTACCTGTTAGGGTGGTGAATTTGTCATTTGAACCTTGCCTAAAAAAGGCACTATAGGGGTGGCTAGAGCCTTAGCCAGTATCCGGAATCCCAGGGGTGACAGGTGCAGGCCATCTCTGGCAAAGCATTGTGGTTTGTCGATCATGTCATCCCAGGCAGACAGATACTGGATCCCCTTAGAATGACACCAGAAGCTTAGCCAATTGTTGAAGTCAATCATTTTGTCCTTGTACTGTGGTATCATTCTGGGTGATGGCAGGATGCTACTCAGGGCTAGGTTCATACGTGCCTGGGCTACAATATCAGACAGCTCTTTCATGTCCCTTTTCATGTAGTCCAAGGAGGTACGTCTCAGGTCATTCACACCAACATGGACAATGACAGAGTCATATTTGTACTGTTGTGGAGTGACCTGAGTGCATGCGTTATATGGCGGATCGTGGCACCCGACAGGCAACTGGCAGTAACTTTCTCCTTCTTTAGCTTGGTGAGTGGAACATCAGTGTGCCTGCCTATAGAGTCACCTATGACTAGAGTGTTGGGTATGTTGTTATGCCTTATGGGCTGTGGTTGAGTGGCACACTGAGTTTGTGGGCTATGTGTCATTTGGGTTGTGTTGGGGGGTGGAGGTTGCTTGTGTTTCAGCTTTGGAGGTCCCTGTTGCTTGGGCAGGTTTTTACTGAGAGCCTCCATGAATGTAGGTGTGTGTTTTGTGTTTCTATGTGTGTGTTTTGGTGGTGTAGGTTTTGAGGGACTACGTGCTGAGTGTGGTGTGGTGCAAGTGTTTACCCACTCCTCTTGACTGTCTAGTCCAGTCTTGGGTGAAGAGAGCTTTGCTTCCAGTTTGGCTATATAAGTGCATCTCTCACAGGTTGTAGTGTTGGGTGGTAGGAGGAGAGGGTTGTCTGTGTACATGAGGCAATTACTGCATTGCCCCAAGATGCCTAGATTCATCAGGTAGACAGGAGAAAACACCGGGAGATGACCCTTAGACATGCCTGGATAGGTACTAATTTGTTAAGTACTAGAAACTGTTTTCCTCTAGACAGTGAGGAAAGTTGAGTGCTGTAGTAATTTGTAGCTTATTTAGTACTTACAATAAGTTCTGAACAAGTGATGAGCTCAAAGAAACAGACTTGAGTGCTGAAACAAAAAACTGGCTAGTTCTAAGAAACAAAATTAAGCTAGAAGGCTTCCCTCCAACACAGAAAGGCTTGGGGGCCTAGAAGCCTACAAATAGTCCTGGACACAGCAAATCTATATCCAGACTAGACTACCCACAGGAAAGGCAGGAAATAAGCTTAGAATTTTTTTTTTTTTTTTTTTTTTTTTTTTAGTGGAAAGAGAGAAAGGAGTAGCAGAAACTAAGCTTATTGGCTTTCTCAAATGTTCTCCCTATACTGGGTAGTATGAGGTAATGACACTAGACTGGGAGGAGGGTCCCAGATCAAATTTACAGTAGGGGTGGGCAACTGCAAAGCCACCAACTATAAGAACACCATACCAATAGGGAGGGTGGGGAAACAAACTGCAGAAATATTCCTCACAGCAGAAAAGCAGCAGTGAGCCTTTAAATGAAAGTTTTAAACAGATAAAGGAGCCTCTAGAGAAAGCGTTTAACTGCAACAAGTTATCAGAAACAAACAACCAAACAGATGCTTAATAAAAGTGGACAGTTTCCAGTTAATACCTCACACACAGTGAAACTAGCTAGAAAAATATACAGTACACAAAGTGCTATAAATAACTCGAACAAAATAAGCAAAAAAACAGGATACTTAATGTTATATATTATAGATCCAAGTTTTCTCAGTGTCCTTCCTTCGATTATCTCAGTGTGAAATGGTAGAAATACTCACAACTTAACTTCTTAGGTAACAGAAAGTTGAAACCTGAGACAACTTTTAAGAAGAAAAAAGCTCAAAAGAACCAATGAGGTGCTTAGTCTAAGCTGTAGTCCAGGTGACCTCAGTCAGCCAATGACCTTAAACAATTCTCTCTCACTGAAATGCCTGATGGCTTTGGCTAAACCAAGGTGCCCCTGAATATGTGATCAGACACACAGCCTCCACAAACACTAGGCCCAAATACAAGCCTGAATATGGACAATGCTACAAATAGCCACACTACTTAGAAACAAACTGCAGAAATGTTTCTCACAGCAGAAAAGCAGCAGTGAGTCTTTAAATGAAAGTTTTAAACAGCTAAAGGAGCCTCTAGAGAAAGTGTTTAACTGCAACAAGTTATCAGAAACAAACAACCCAACAGATGCTTATTAAAAGTAGACAATTTCCAGTTAATACCTCACATGGAGTGAAACTAGCTAGAAAAATATACAGCACACAAAGTGCTATAGATAACTTGAAAAAATAAGCAAAAAAACAGGTTACTTAATGTTATATATTATAGATCCGAGTTTGCTCAGTGTCCTTCCTTCGATTAGCTCAGTGTGAAAAGTGTTCATCAACTGCACAGCTGCTATCCTATCCCACATCCCCTACTCCCAATAAATTGACACCGTCATCTCCCCTAGCATATACTTTCACAATCAGGGAAGAACAGACTGCTGTAAAATGGTATTATGACTCAAGCAGCAGATACAGCCATCATTTAATGACTGCACTCATGTGTCCCCAACTCTTAGAGCAAGCAATCTGGACGCACACCAGGATTAAACCTCCGCCTTCCTTAGAAAATTAGATGAGTAAGCCCACATATTCCAGCAACCCCCCCCCCCCCCACACACACACACACACACACACACAAAAGTATTGTGATAAAGGTTTTGGACACTGCAGTTAGAAGAAACATAAGCATAGGCTCATAAATTAGTACTGAGTTAACTGCCCCTGTGGGCCATTATAAGCCTAGACAATTAAGTTGTGTGAAAATCAAACCCTGGACAATGTGCCTGTAAGGGAAATATCTTAACCATAATGCCAGCCTTCCTCTGGGCAAAGTAGTAAACCACTTTGCATGGTGTTTTGCTTAGCAGATGCAATGACAACCAGCTACAAGGAGGTAATAGTGTAATACAAGTATCCTATTTGTTTTCTTCTGTGTGCTTCACCTGCCCGACCTGCTGGCCACACATTTTCATCCTAAATTAAATTTTTAACATTTAGGTTTAGCCATTTTTGTGCCTTGTTTTCTGGTCAGGTTTTTGTGCCTTGTTTTCTGGTCAGCTTCTTCATAGCAGTGGCCATCTTCTCTGTGTGGAACCAGCACATGCCTCACGCCACAGGATGAAATAAACCAATCAGCTCTAAAGAGGTGAAAGAGCAAGAATAGTAACCAACGGCCATACCTCTCAACCTGTAAGGGCAAGAAATCTGGATGAAGCTCATAAACAAAAGGTGACAACGGCCCAAAGTTAGCTACTGAGATGTCTCTTTAGGAAAGTTTCCAAATGTGAAAGGTACAGAAGCCTTGTAAATGTATGTATTTATTGTTTGTTTTTTTTTATTAGCAGTTTAGGATTGAAAAGGGGTGCCATTGCCCAGTCCAAATGTATTATTTAAAAGTGTAAGCACAAAATGTCTGCTAACACCTAAGCAGAACGGTTAATTACTCGAGTTTCAGAAACTGCAGGCACCATGAGCTGTCAATCCTCCCCCCTTCCGACTGTTAATACTTAACAAGTATGCACCAGATGTGCCGCTTACTTTTCTCACGCAGCAGACCATGGAAAGTCAGTCACTTCACTAAAAGAAAAAAAAAAAAAAGAAAGGGAAGCAATGATGAGAGCAAGTCTTTTGGAATTGGGCCTTAGAAACACGCTACAAACACTTTACGAATTTTACAGATTTTAATTTTTATGTTATCTTTACTCATTAAATCACACAAAACGAGCCAGCACAAGGTGGATGGCAAGCAGAAAAATATCTTTTATTGTGGCAAATTAAAATAAAGCATTGCAAACCAGTTTCGGCCTAACAATAGCCTTCTTCAGTGCAAAAAGAAAATGTTTGAAAAATGGTGCATTCTCATGTGCCTTATATATTGAAAATTTTTAAAGGTATATACACAAAAAAAATTTTTAAGGTATAAAATCATAATAAACAAATCCTGAAAAAGTATATATAATATATATATATAAATATATATATATATATATATATATATATATATATATATATATATATATATTAATAAACATATATATCAGGAGTCATGTCTCAAAATAAGCATACCAAATTCATGTATTGATCTAAATCTAATGAATCAATTGCACAGCCAGCATGAGTGCCTATAAAATCTATTTTAGCATTCATTTAGACCAGGTTTAAACAAAGCACCCAACCTGGTGATCCATAAAGATTCCATTTTATTCAGCTTATCATGCCAGCCAGCCTTAGAAAACCTAGGTAACTGAATTTTATCAACAATGACAAATTGAAATTGTGCCGTTTTATGTGTTAAAGTATGTTTATATAAAGCATTGGCTAATTTCCTTGTTCTAATGGCACTAAGATGTTCACTGATTCGGAATCTCAGTGGTCTAGATGTTTGGCCTACATAGAATGAAAAGCATGTACAGATGGCTAAATATATTACCCAGTCTGTGCTGCAATTGCCAAACACCCTGATCTGAAATATTCGCGAGGTGTTGGAACTGCTGAATTCTTTACTCTTGATCATATATCTGCATGCACTGCAGTGACCACAAGGGAATGAAGCAATTAGTGGGTCCCCAAATAATGTAGTTTGTACAGATGTAGTTGGATGAAGTTTTTTATAATATGTCAGATGTGAATTAATTGTCCGTCCTTTACGATATGAAAATGCACATTTTTCTGGTAGGATATCAGACAAAAAATCATGTGCCCATAATATACCCCAATGGTTATTAACTATATCCCTAAACCAAGATGTGTTACTTCCAAAAGTAGTTGTAAATCTGATGGGTTGGTTTCTGGAAATATTAGAGGCACCTTGTTCATTTTTGTATTTTAAGAGCTCTGACCGAGGCATCTGTTTGACCTCATTGATAGCTTGATGGATACAAGATCTGTTATATCCTCTATATGTGAATCTGTCACAAAGATCCTGTTGACATTCTTCATTGGATTTAACCGATGAGCAAATACATTTAGTGCGTATAAATTAGGATTTGGGGATGTTGTTGATGATGTGACGGGGATGATTACTAGAGGCATGTAAAAGAGTGTTATATTGCGGAAATTTTCTATGCACTCTTGTGGCCAGAGTGTGATCCATTTGTCGAGTTATCATAACATCCAGAAAAACAATCTCTTGGTATTGCATATCCAAAGTAAAATGAATACCCCATGGATTATTATTCAGATATTTGACAAACTCCTGAGCCAAAAGAAAATCACCCCGCCACACCATCCAACAAACTCCTCCAGATATCCAATTCAACCAAATATTTGTTATTACAAGTGTCGTATATATATATTTGCTCAAAAAAAACCCATGAAGAGGTCTGCATAAATTGGGGCAAAAGACGCCCCCATGGCCGTCCCCCTTGTTTGCCAATATGGCTGACCCTCAAAGAAAAAAACATTTTTAGTTAATACGTATTCAACCATTTTGATTAGAAAGTTGTTAAATCCTGTATTGTAAAGTTGAGCTTGATCCAACCAAAATGCTATGGCTGAGATGCCAGCCTCATGTGGAATACTAGTGTAAAGGGAAGTAACATCCATAGTGCAAAGCCACCAATCTGATTCCAACTGAGTATCCTGGATGATATTTAGAAATTCAGTAGTATCTTTGAGTCGGGACCGGACCAATGACAATAAAGGTTTAAGATAATAAGTCAAAAATGCAGATAATGGCTCCGTAAGGGAGCCTTTGCCTGAAACAATAGATCAACCAGGAGGACAAATAGGATCCTTATGTATCTTAGGTAGCAAATAAAGATACTGAGGAATGGGATCCGACACCTTTAATTGTTGGCACGTATGTTGATCAATCACCCCCTCTTCTGTGCCATATCTAGGAAAGAATCAATGTGTTTTAAAATTGGGTGTGGGATCCACTACCATACGCATATAGAATCTAGCATCAGACAGCTGTTTGTAAGCTTCTGCAATATACATGACCCGATCCATGACCACAATACCTCCCCCTTTATCAGCTGGCAAAATCACAATATCATGATTGGAACTGAGCTCCTGAAGCCCTTGTTGTTCCGGTAAAGTAAGATTGTGTTTGATATGTTGATAACCAGAGGAGAAATGTAAATCTTTGATCACACATTCCCTGAATATGACCACATGTTTGTCCATAGGTGGCTAGAAATTGGACTTCCCAAAATGAAAACCGAAGGAACTTTGAGAGCAGACATGATCTGCAAAAAATATTTTTAAATTAATCAAACGACAAAAATCATTTGATTGATTCACAAGTGTCTGTTCAGAAACAAAGGAAGAAGGCACAAAATTTAGACCCTTGTTAAGAACTTTATTTTGTACAGGTGACAGTTCAAGAGAGGATATATTATGCACATTGCTAGTTATTTCACTATCTTCTGTTACAACTGTTGTAGATCGCATGCCCCGTCTCCTATGTTTCCTGCCCCCCCTGCATGTTCTAGTTCTAAAGGGTCACCAAATAATGTAGTTTGTACAGATGTAGTTGGATGAAGTTTTTTATAATATGTCAGATGTGAATTAATTGTCCGTCCTTTACGATATGAAAAATGCACATTTTTCTGGTAGGATATCAGACAAAATATCATGTGCCCGTAATATACCCCAATGGTTATTAACTATATCCCTAAACCAAGATGTGTTACTTCCAAAAGTAGTTGTAAATCTGATGGGTTGGTTTCTGGAAATATTAGAGGCACCTTGTTCATTTTTGTATTTTAAGAGCTCTGACCGAGGCATCTGTTTGACCTCATTGATAGCTTGATGGATACAAGATCTGTTATATCCTCTATATGTGAATCTGTCACAAAGATCCTGTTGACCTTCTTCATTGGATTTAACCGATGAGCAAATACGTTTAGTGCATATAAATTGGGATTTGGGGATGTTGTTGATGATGTGACGGGGATGATTACTAGAGGCATGTAAAAGAGTGTTATATAGGAGGAGATATCTAGATGATTGTTGGATGGTGTGGCGGGGTGATTTTCTTTTGGCTCAGGAGTTTGTTAAATATCTGAATAATAATCCATGGGGTATTCATTTTACTTTGAATATGCAATACCAAGAGATTGTTTTTCTGGATGTTATGATAACTCGACAAATGGATCACACTCTGGCCACAAGAGTGCATAGAAAATTTCCGCAATATAACACTCTTTTACATGCCTCTAGTAATCATCCCCGTCACATCATCAACAACATCCCCAAATCCCAATTTATATGCCCTAAACGTATTTGCTCATCGGTTAAATCCAATGAAGAATGTCAACAGGATCTTTGTGACAGATTCACATATAGAGGATATAACAGATCTTGTATCCATCAAGCTATCAATGAGGTCAAACAGATGCCTCAGTCAGAGCTCTTAAAATACAAAAATGAACACGGTGCCTCTAATATTTCCAGAAACCAACCCATCAGATTTACAACTACTTTTGGAAGTAACACATCTTGGTTTAGGGATATAGTTAATAACCATTGGGGTATATTACGGGCACATGATTTTTTGTCTGATATCCTACCAGAAAAATGTGCATTTTCATATCGTAAAGGACGGACAATTAATTCACATCTGACATATTATAAAAAACTTCATCCAACTACATTTGCACAAACTACATTATTTGGGGACCCACTAATTGGTTCATTCCCTTGGGGTCACTGCAATGCATGCAGATATATGATCAAGAGTAAAGAATTCAGCAGTTCCAACACCTCGCGAATATTTCAGATCAGGGTGTTTGGCAATTGCAGCACAGACTGGGTAATATATTTAGCCATCTGTACATGCTTTTCATTCTATGTAGGCCAAACATCTAGACCACTGAGATTCCGAATCAGTGAACATCTTAGTGCCATTAGAACAAGGAAATTAGCCAATGCTCTATATAAACATACTTTAATACATAAAATGGCACAATTTCAATTTGTCATTGTTGATACAATTCAGTTACCTAGGATTTCTAAGGCTGGCTGGCATGATAAGCTAAATAAAATGAAATCTTTATGGATCACCAGGTTGGGTGCTTTGTTTAAACCTGGTCTAAATGAATGCTAAAATAGATTTTATAGGCACTCATGCTGGCTGTGCAATTGATTCATTAGATTTAGATCAATACATGAATGTGGTATGCTTATTTTGAGACATGACTCCTGATATATATGTTTATTAATATATATATATATATATATATATATATATATATATATATGGGTCTACTTTAGAACACCGACACGCCAGTTCGCCGACACACAAACCACCGACACCAAATAACCGACAACACACAATACCGACAATGCAAAACACCGAACACCATTACACCGACACACTAAACGTAAACAACACATTACACTACATTACATATCCACTAGCCCTAACCCAAACCCTAACCCTAAGGTCCGACACTACTGCACACTTACCCTACCTGCACCCTAACCCTAACTCACTTAACCCACCCCTAACCCTAAGGTCCGACACTACCGCACACTTACCCTACCTGCACCCTAACCCTAACTCACTTAACCCACCCCTAACCCTAAGGTCCGACAGTACCAGACACGTACCCTACCTGAACCCTATTCCTAACTTACTTAACCCACCCTAAAACATAAACCCGTTACTAACACACACTTACATTACCCAAACCCTAACTCCGACACTACCGCACACTCACCTTTCACACACCCTAACCCTAAATCCCTCACTATTGCACACTTATCTGTCCGCTCCCTAATCCAAAATCCCTCACTATCGCATACTTACCAAGTTGCGCTTACACGTTCCCCTTGTCGGTCTTCCAGCTGTCGGGATTTCAGCATGTCGGTCAACTGCGTTGTCGGTCCTTTCGCGTTCCTCTTCCGCGTGTCGGCGAACTGACATTTCGGTAATTTGAAGAGGACCCATATATATATATATATATATATATATATATATATATATATATATATATATATATATATATATATATATATTTTTTTTTTTTATATATACATATTTTTTCAGGATTTGTTTATTATGATTTTATACCTTAAAAATTTTTTTTTGTGTATATACCTTTAAAAATTTTCATTACATAAGGCACATGAGAATGCACCATTTTTCAAACATCTTTTTGCACTGAAGAAGGCTATTGTTAGGCCGAAACCGGTTTGCAATGCTTTATTTTAATTTGCCACATTAAAAGATATTTTTCTGCTTGCCATCCACCTTGTGCTGGCTCGTTTTGTGTGATTTGATGCATTTTTTTTGAGCTTTGCACTGGATCCACCATGCGTGAATTTGGTTTGCTCTATCTTTACTCATTACCCATGGCCCAGCCCAAAATCAAAGACATTGTGACAAATAATGGTTATATAAAACATTGTAGCAACCTGTCAATATAGGTTAGTATCAAGGGAGGAACAATATTTACCCTGAATGCAAACTAATAAAATTAAAAAACGTAACATATTACAAGAAAGTTAAGTTAACCACTATGTGCTGTTACCCACATTGTTAAAATATATGTACACATAGCAAACACTGACCCTACTGGAAACCGAACAATGGACCAAAACATGAGGTAAAGTCTGACCATTCTGAGAAAATCTGTACTGCTGAGAGCCATAATGAGGTATACTTATACTAAACCACCTGTGCACTGTTTCCCTTATTGAAAATAAATGACATTTAATGAACTTCTATGTTTATGGAGTAAATGTGTCAAACAAAAATGCACGGAGCATATTGCACATGCGCCACATACATTACACTTGAGATGGCTCAGGTTAAGTTTGTAACAGCTGATACAGTTCTTTGTTGGAACACATATTTCTATCTGCTCCATGAAATCCTAACTGTCTATAAGAATAACAATGTTTAAGACCCATTATTATCTTAATTCAGATCCATTCTCCAATGCTGCCTTTCTTCCTATTTCCACATCACAACTGTTTTTCTTTTTTCTTTTCCTTGCATACTATCCTAAACACATATGAAATGCTACACAAGCTATTGCGGACAATAGCTAAAGCAATGCCAGCATCAAACACCTCAGCTTCAGGCACCAGAAGAAGAAAATAATGTAGAAACATCATAAATGAAATCGACACTTTGGGAAAGGAGCTATGATGACCACAAGCTGATCAAATGAAAGTGACTGTTAAATATTGCTCCTATAAATCTTGAAAAGAGCTATCAAATGTGCTGTTTTTTTTGTCTTTTTGTTTTTTTTTTTTTAATAGTATGACACGAAGTCCAAAGTGTTGACTGTTGAGAGGTATAACATACTGCAAAGTTGATCCCAGGCCAACAACCATCACTCAAGGGTGGCTCTTGGCACAAAAGCACCTTACAATGGAACCTACTGCTCAGATGAATGCCACCAAAACACAAAACCACACTGAATAAGTACCCCACTCCCCACTTTCAACATCACTTAAGCTAAGCAACTGCATCACTGCCCCAAATGCCATTTTGTACAATGAGTAAGTGATAACCCCAAGCACCTCAATGGATGCCGTAATCTACCTTTACTTAACCACCTTAATCCAATCATATCTACAATACGAAATTAAATGAAAACAAAATAACTTTTCTATACCCCAAGGAAGGAAGGAATCAGAAGGAAAAAGAAGGACTAGAAAAACTTTCAGTAATACCAACCTATTTAATCCAATACAGTGGCACAAGTCACCTCATCATTTAAACCTACAAGGCAACATACAAATGTTCAAATTAAGGTTAGCCTCTAATTTATTTAACTTACACCATTCCTCCTGACCCTTTGGCAAATTAATTGTAGCAACTTAGAACCCCAGTGTAGTAACAGCACCATTAGGACTACAAAACACCCGAAAAGATAGTATTAGAGAAAGAAAAGAAAATACTGTACCAACATACTCACTTCATTCCTCATAGCAATACTAACTCAAGACCTACCTGACCAACTAACTCAAGACCTACCTGACCAACAAAGTTCTTACAGGTCATCACAGATGTAATCCTGCTCTGCAGCAAGTTCATGCCAAAACGTGATTCCTTCCCAGTTACACTCACAAAACTTATTAAGGTCCCCCTACCCTTACCTCACTTCCTCCCAATCATCCTACTTTCCTTTTTAACCGCCCCCCCCCCCCCACAACTAGCTTCTTTCCTTACCCTCATAAAGCCCATTACTATTCTAGCTATGTCCCCACCTGAAGATGTCCCTGGACAAATTGGTTTGTTACCATACCTCATTTGCCAAGAATAAAATGAGTAACGTAGACTAAATTGTAACAGTCTGGAGGACACTTAGCCAGGAACATTTTCATTCTATCAATGAATAAGCAAACCCTATAGCATTTTAGAAGTGTACAATGCTTTCCTTTTCTTTCACCTATTCAACATAATTTTATTCCAAGCCTTCTTAACATAAAGTGCAATGAAATAACATGTATTCCTGAATTCTGTTTTGAAAGTGTGGGTTAATCAAGACAAGAAGCAATTGAAAAGAGAAAAAAGTAAAAGGTATCTGTTGATGTTTCCACTGCTTCAGTACATGTGTGTGTGTGTGTGTGTGTGTGTGTGTGTGTGTGTGTGTGTGTGTGTGTGTGTGTGTGTGTGTGTGTGGAGTAGTACAGCAGCTTGAGTTGTTGCCCAAGAGCACATGGTTCATAGGCAGGCTTAATTTGTAAGGCGCTTTCTTTGTAGAGTTCTACATCCATCCATGTCCACATAGACTTTTGCCAGGTACATCAGTTTCCTCTAAAAAAGAATATCTGATTGTGTCACATAATAAATAAATATATGCAAAAAAGTGTTGCAACTGAAGTGTGTGTGTGTGTGTGTGTGTGTGTGTGTGTGTGTGTGTGCGTGTGTGTGTGTGTGTGTGTGTGTGTGTGTGTGTGTGTGTGTGTGAATATATATGCACATTTGTATATCTGACTCTTAGAAGACAGATTCAATATATCATACTTGTTTCTAAACTCAGGAGTATTTTGATACTTTTAACCACTATGTTCTATATAGCTTGTATCTTGTACTTATTGTCTTTATTATGAATTTTCCTTGATTTGATTGAAAACAAGTATATTTTGAAATGCCTTGAAATGTCTTACCTTAAACTCATCACCAATTTACCATCCAGAATTTCAGATACGTAAATATGTGACTTGCCTGAAATATTGATTCACTGAACAGCTTATTGAATCCTTTCATTAGAGTGTGGTCATCTGGATGTGACAATATTCATCTCCAAAATGTAGATAGCTACTGACAGTGCTTCAGTAAATGCAAGAAAGAACACAAGGTTGAACATGCATACAGATTCAATTAACAGCTGGCCTTAGCGGTAACAAAGGCGTAATGACAATATATTCCAATTTCTTATGAGCAAATACATGTTCCATGATATGTGTGCGACCCTGCAATAGAACAGGTTTCACTGTGAAATAAAACATCTGTAACATCTTATAGAGAAATATAATGGATGTCCCCCATTTTCCATTAGAAAATAAAGTTATATATCACATAGGCACACAATATGTGATTGTATTCCTATCTGTCATTTGGTTTGGCTTCAGAAAACAAAAATCCCATTTAATGATAGTTCTAAGATGGGCTATAACATTGGTCTTGTCGGGGGGAGGGATGCAATTTCTGCAGTCCTTGTAGAAGCCATTCATTGAAATATGGTTTGATAATTCATGCTCAGTGATTCAATGTATAGCAAAAGCCCAATTCATAAATGTCCCAAAAATTAAACAAGAAAGCAGTAGTGTTGCTTATTTCCAACAAAAGACCCAATGCCTAAAATAGTTTTCTAAACTGATGACAAAGGCAAACAGATAATGTACCAATTTCTATAAGTTACAAAAGCCCCAACAAAGTTCGGACAACAATCACTTTAAACTAACAATCCAATATTTCTCTTCTTTTAAGTTTCTTTTGGTCCCTCTTTTGTAGAGAGATGTCCAGGTTTCCACAAAAATATATCAAAACATGTATTTTTTTACTTCAGTACATTATCCAGAACTCATGTCCAAACATAAATCCCCTTATGTGACAGATCAACATCTATGAACTCCTACGGCAGCAGCCCTTTATTTTAAACATATGAAATCATGTGCTGATAATAAGTTTGTTCACTAACTAAAACAGTGTCCTGCTATGAGGACTTTCTCAACTACTTAAAGCAACAGTCATATTTACACAGAGCTAGGGCACAATGCAAATCTAAGAAGTTTTGAACCAAAAACACTTCAAAAATTATAGTAGGTTTTAATTATTTATATGTGCAACACCTGACACCCTTCTGAAGAGAAAATCTTCTTGTTTTCACTTTTGATTTCCTCCCTGATTAAACCTTTTTTGTGTGCATCTATACCACAACTAGTGTACTTTAGAAACTTGTAACTGACTTAAGATAGGACCTATATTTATGCAGTATTATCTCATTTAACATTGTCACTTCTCCCATTCAAGTAATGCTTTCCCAAAATGCATCTTTATCCCATTTTGCAGTATAGTCCTGCATTTAAACATCATGCAGTGCATAATATACTATTCTTGTATATGGTCACTAGTTATGTGATATATTTTATTTATTTATTTACCTTTGTTGACTGGAACTGTCCGACTGGGATAGATACCCTTTTTCAGTGGAGGCCCAGGGAGAAATCTCCAGTCTCCATATTTGCCCCTCAGAAGGTACTGACTTGTTTGTCCAATCCAGGGTGCATCATGCAAGCCAAAATAATCTATCAAGGCTGATTCTGCTTGACAAAAAACAAAAAGCTGTGCTTTGTGTGAAATACAGAGTTCTTTGTGTAGTTTGCATCTGTAGACTAATGGCACAATTCAGAAAGGTCTTCACAAGGTGTAGGCCTGATGTACACCTGTTGGTAGCAATTTCAAATTCAGAGATAGCCCTATTACCATGCTTTATCACAAATACATGCAGAACTGTGGTGAGCTGTTTCTGCAGCCTATTACAAATGCTACTCAGGCATTCAAGGGGAATGGTCTATGTGTGCCCCTCATGCAAATGTCTGTAGTAAAGCATTTACATATTTCTGCTATTTAGAAAATGGCTTGGCTGCATTAGTTACTTCTGTTAGTCATTTTAATGAACAGAGAGAAAAGCTTGTGTTCATATAGTACTTCCAGTGAGTGAAATTGTGTTAAAGGTAGTCAGTACTGTGTGTATGTTTGTGTGTCTGTGTGGGGAGGGGGGGCAGCTTGTTTGAGTGTATGTAGAAGGATGAGTGGCCTTATGTGCAGGAATGGGTGTGTGACTATGTGTTTGCCTGGGAGGTTGCAGTGGGGGTTAGTTAGAGGGTTAGTTAGGGGATATGTAGAGCAGGGGTGTTTGCAATGTATATTTGTGTGAGTGTGTATGTCTCTGTGTGTGTGTGTGTGTGTGTGTGTGTGTGTGTGTGTGTGTGTGTGTGTGTGTGTGTGTGTGTGTGTGTGTGTGTGTGCGCGTGCGCACAAGTGGATATGTGCATGTATTTGAATGTCTGCATGTGTGTGAAGAGAGAGTGAATGAGGCAGGGTACCTGTGCCATCATGATGCATGGCTTGCCAGTGCTGATTACCAGAGGAAAATGCTGATTTGTACTCTCTGTAGTTACAGAAGATTCACAGACATGAAAATTACTGACAAATATTTATTTCCTCTTTGTGTAAACCATCCCTTTTGGCCACAGCTCTTACTGGTGGTGGTAGGGTTCTTTCTAAATCTCCAGGTTTGTATTTTCTTGATGAGTAAAAAAAAAGTCAATGCATCAAGAAACTGCAGGTGACTTTACACTATCCTCATGATATGCCACTCTTGCCTAGGTTCATACTATATAACTTTCCTAGCATGCAGACTCATCATTGTAGCAATAACACATCCTGATTAAGTACTTAATGTTAATGTTGAGGTTATGGGTATTTTGTTAAATGGGATAGAATCAAAGTAACTGCCTGAAATATCTTAACTGGGAAGTCAGAGCTTATTTAGAAGACCATGGGTGCTTGATTAAGTAGTACAGAGTTCTAATACCAAGCTATAATTCATCTGAATATCTGGAGACTGTAAGCATTCATTTTTTTGCTTAACTTGGATATGTAGCGATAAAAGTTTTCTGTACTCACCCAGTAATATCTAACACTGTACCATTCCTGGACCTGAGTGCAGAAAATTCCATTTTCAGATCATCAGGGTGCTGTGGACATGTCTAAAAAATAACCCAGACTCAGAAACCACAGAAATTATTAACAGGACACTAAGACATTTAAGCAATCACATCTAAACAATGTTTCATCTGGTATCATAAAGCAATCACTTTCAAAGTCACCATCTCCCCTGATCCCCCCCCCCCTTGCCATGGTCGATCAAAAAAACGTTTCCAAAGCTGACTACAACCTCCTGAGAGCAGGTATAAGGAGCTTCGCAAGCACCTTCCCTTCAGCTGAATCAAGCACTAATGTCTAAGCCTACACCAAAAAACTATATGAGCAGCCACATAGCTGCATGGACTCAGCAATACCTGACAGGACAAAATCATCTTTCTCAAGGAAGAGTAAATCTGTCTGGTGGACAGCAGCAATAAACAAACTCTATAATAAAAGGAAAAAAAATGCTGTCCAGGAAAAAGAAGGAGCAGATGCTAAGTTGGAATCAATCTCTTTTTTGTATAAACAAGCAAATGAGGTCACTGGTGAAATCCTCTAAGGCTAACTTTGAGTCCAGATTGGCCACATCTGCTAAGGACAATCACAAGGCCTTCTTCCCATACATCTGCAATCTCAAATGTAACTCCAAATCTGCTCTGAATTGGTGGTCAAGAATACCACATACACAAACCCCATAGATATAGCCAACCAGCTGGCAGACAAGTTCATTGAAAACTTCACCCCTCCCCTCCGTCCCCCCACCAGGACATCCCCAGCACCTACCCCCTCCCCTCATCACCAGGAAACAGGTTATTAATGCTCTCTCAATGGCAAAAAATACAGCCTCCATGGGACCCGACAACATCCCTAGCTGTGTCCTACATGAACTTAGGCAAGAGCTCTTAGCACCATTAGGTACCCTATTCAACCAAAGTCTGTGCACCGGCTTCTTCCTGGCAGAATGGAAGACAGCCACTGTCCCTCTGCACAAAGGGGGAGTGTCCATCGACCCAGGCAGTTGTAGGCCCATCAGCCTAACTAGCCTAATCTGCAAAGCCATGGAACACATTATCATGGACCGTATAAACAAGGACATTGGCAACCTCCAAATGCTTGATCCCACACAGTTTGGTTTTATCAAAGGAAGTTCATGCTTTTTAAACTTGATTGCCTTCTTTGAAACATTCAACAAAGCCATGGATGAGGGCAAGACAGTGCACACCCCCTACCCTGACCTAGCCAAAGCCTTTGACACTATTCTGCACTCGGGCATAATAGATAAACTCTCCCAGCTAGGCGTCAACCCATACATTACCAGATGGGTAGCTAATTGGCTCACTGATAGAACCCACTCAGTCAAAATAGGGGAAGCCACCTCTAGTACTAGACCAGTAGCAAGCGGCGTACCCCAAGGATCGGTCTTAGGGCCTCTACTGCTTGGGATATCCTTTTATGAGGTGCAAGCCAAAACCATTGGTCTCTGGCTGACTAAGTTTGCAGATGACTGCAAAGCTGGGCACTGTGATAAATTCCCCTTGTGATGTGAACATCCTCCAAGAGGGCCTTAACCAAATTAACGACTGGTGCCAAAAGCATGGTCTCAAACTGAATGCCAAGAAATGCATCATTATCCCTTTTGGGGAAAATGGTGTCCCCCACTAATTATCACAGTAATAACAATGTACTAAGCATGCAATCAGTCGTAAGTGACTTGGGCACCCAGGTTGATAGCAACCTGACTTTTGACCACCATGATGCCTCCATTGCATGAAAGGCTTTCTATATGGCCCACCTTATAAGTAAGGGTATTTCATCCAGGAACAAGGAGGTCATAACATCCTTGTACCCTCCCTTATCAGGCTCATTATCGAGTACAGTGTCCCATGCGGCATGTACCTTGCCAAGCACATACAGCAGTTGGAGAGACCACAGAGGTTCCTGACCAGGAAAATCCAGGGTCTCAAACACCTATCCTATACTGATAGGCTAAAAGCCCTGTCCCTCTTCTCAGTCTCGTACAGACTGATCAGAGGTAACCTGTGTCTGGTATGCAAGGCCGTCTCAAACTCAGCCTTGATGGAATTGCTGCATATCCGTAAGTCATACTCCACTCATGCAACCCGCACGCATGGTCTCAACCTGGTCTGTGACATTAATAGAACTTGTTGGCAAGATAGATTTGTGTCCCAACAACTCCCCCATCTGTGAAATAGACTTCCGCTTCATGTCAAGCAGAGTGTCTCACTAGCCCTCTTTCAGAGGAACCTGGACGACTGGATGTGAAAAGTGATAAACCTTAAAACAGTCCTGGCTCCTAAAGGTCTCTTCCAACAAAAAAACAATCCAATAGCATAAAAATGGAAAGATGGATGTGAAAAGTGGGTGAAATTCTTGGCTAGACATAAGGGCCTCTGTGCCAATAGCCTAGTATCGTCCTATGAACCTATGAAAAAGAAAAGCCATATTTAAGCAGTGATCATATAATGGTAGCCAATCAATCATTTGTTCATGTGCTAACATTTAAAGCAAAACATAAAAGTGCATGGGTCAAGTGTGTGTGTGTGTGTGTGGGGGGGGGGGGGGGTGTCTCTGTGTTTATTTTATTAATTTATTCCAAGAGATGGCCTTACATTATTTTTTAATGACATCACTACCTTTTAGCTTGAGTCAGATTATGGCTTCCTGCTTTAACATTAAATCCAGGAAGATTTTACAAATAGCCTTATTTAAATACCATGTAACTGTTACAGCTGTTTAATAATAGCCTATAGGATATCAGGAATGTGATTCAACATACATGCAGACATCCAGCTACTATATAGTCTATCATTAACTAAACATAATGTTATAGAAGGAAAGTGCAAATGCATAAATGCTGTTGCATACTACAAGGATTATGAATTCCAATAGTCCTCTGGGGTGGCCAATGACATTTTTGTATTCTTGGATGGCATACATGATGTGGTATGCTAGGGGGTAACAGGCAGAACTATTAAGTGCAGCTTGCCAAGTATCTAGAGAAGTTATTTGATAAGGCACGATCTGCTGTCTACATCTGCCTTATTCATTAACGCTGTGCACCAAAAGCACTAAAGACTCTGATTTATAAAAAAAAAAAAAGAGTCATTATGAATATCAGTGTGTAGTTCACATAATGATGTAATGGGTGGGTGTGATGGTGTGCAGCATTCTATTACTGTGATATCACAATCGTCACATTGTGGAGGCAGGACAGAAGAGTTTGCAGTAACAAGCTTGCCTGCATTGTAGGGGACTCTACTGCTTGAAAGAATGTGCATGCCAGGCAACAAAAGCCATGAGGGGATATGTTTTGTCAGCACTAGTGTATGCGTCAGCAAGGGAAGAGGATGAGGAGGAGGATCAATGCAGCCATGGCAACTACAACAGTTAATTGTATGGCAGAGGTTTCCAGTTGTTTGCAATGTGTGACCCAAAATGAACCACAGTGCTGTATGATTTCTGAAGAGTGAGTGGTAGGTTCATTTTGATGAACTATACTTGTTCAGTGTAGCAACACTTTGCACAACACCGAAATCATGAGCATGGCTTTGAGGCTATGAAACAAATTTGACTATTCAACGTGCATATATTATATGTGCAGAACATCCAACATTTCTTTGCTGGATTATGAAAGAAAAACATTTATCTACAACTTATTGCACTTTTAGAAACCCTTATATTGGTACTTTTGCCACTAATGTCATATGCTATCTTGGTTATGTTTTTAAGGATTCATTCAAACAGCCCTGAACTGTACATTTCCCAGAACAAAATAACACCTCTTTGCACTTGCAATAAAATATTCTGCACTCCCCAAAGTGCAGTTTTTGAAGTGCCTTCCTTCTACTAAGGGATTACATCACTGGCAGACTCAGTTCACTTCCTCCCCCATGATAGCATGCCTAGCCATGCTTGCCAGCTCCTGTAAACAGCAGAGTTGTTTAACTATATAATTGTACCAGTCTGGCTGGGTCAGTCAGGAATGTGTTCCCTCTATGTCTACTAAAACAACTGATACCAACTAATATTTCACACCATGAATGATGACTGGGAGTTTGGTTATTCAATGAGTCCAGCATTCAATCCTGAACCTTTATTTATTCATTTTTTTATATATTCTTGACAACCAGGTGAGTGTGTCTGTCCTTGAACTTGCTTCAGCCATGACTAAGGCACATTTGCAGAGCAAAAATACAAATAAAATTGTCTTAGTGGAGTCTGCATTCTCCCTTTGTTCCATTAGCTTGTCATTAATTGCTTCAAGTATTTCTCACATTTCAAAAAACAATTTGGTTGTTATTCTAAAGTATATATATATATATATATATATCTATATATATATATATCTATATATATATATATATATATATATATATATATATATATATATATATATATATATATATATATATATATACATACATATGCACATTATATGGGGTTACATATTAGAAACACGAAAGATCTAAAACGCGAATGCATGTATATCAACACATAAAGGTCGATGTACATACACAGCGAAACATGTAATGTGAAAATCAAAGCAGAATGTGTTTCCTAGTCAGCAGCGTGGTGGTGGGGATAAGGAAATATATCCTTTTCCCCACTGTAGTGCAGTCTCCTTAAATGTTATGTGAGGAAACTGAACCTAAAACTATTATTCAGTGACACGGAAAGACCCCTTGAACCTAAAATGAAACTTTCAAGTGTCTTTAACCCGCCAATACATGTTTCATTAAAAATCTTTGAACATGTTTGTGAATTGGATATTAGACACATGGCTGACTCATGTAGAGTCAATTTTAGCCAGTTTAATATCACTAAAGAGCAACTTTTAGCTCTAAATTCCTTGCGCTTTGCGGGTGTAAGAATCATTAAACCTGACAAGGGGGGAGGGTTGGCTATTTTTGAGCAAAACTACTATGTTGAACGTATGTTGAAGGTTTTGGGTTCCGATTCTTACCACAAGTCTTCCACTAATGAGATGAACATTTGCTCAAAAAGAACTAGAGGTTATTTTAGAGACCTGTTTATCAGCGGTAGAATCGATGAAGACACCTTCAAATACATTGACATCCTGTATGCTAGAACACCAGTGATGTTTGGGATTCCCAAGGTTCACAAAAACCTTGGGGACCCTCAATGAAACTCTTATTGATGGTAGGGCTTCTGTTACCTACCCTTGTTCTAAGTATGTGGACTCATTACTTAGAAAATATGTTGAGCAGTTACCAAGTATATGTAAAGACTCGTGGTCCTTTCTATCTGAAATAAACAACTTTAGAGAAGTTCAAGGCAACAACTTTTTGACCATAGACGTGGTCGATCTATACACATCTATACCACACTTAGAGGCCCTTGAGTGGATTGAACTTCTATTGATAGAATTAGGTGCATCGTCCGGTGAGATCAACAACATTACGGAATTGCTTGACATTATTCTCACTTCCAATTTTTTCATCTTCGAAAGTGAAGTATATATACAGAAACAAGGTGTGGCCATGGGCTCCCCTTGTGGAGCAGCCATGTAAATTTAGTTATGGCATATTGGGAGAGGAAGTTTGTATTTACTAACCCAGAGTGGAGTAATAAAATTTCATTTTACACCCGCTTTCTGGATGACATTTTTATCCTTTTTAAAGGTGACTCCAGAGAAGCAGACCAATTTGCCAACTACCTGAACAGTACAACCTCCTTTTTAAGGTTTACACATAGTTTCGACACAGAAGTAATGAACTACTTGGATGTCAAGTTATTTAGAAATAGCCAACCTTGCCCACTTAGATCTGTGATTTATAGGAAGGACACCTATGTAAATTCTTTTCTCCATTTCTCCAGTTCACACCCTCCTAAACAAAAAAGAGCGATTGTAAAGGGACAGCTTGTGAGAGCTGTCCGTATGTGCAGTGAATTAGAGGATTTTCTACTTGAATGTGAGACTTTAAGGAATTTATTCATTAATAGGGGTTATCCGCATGGTTTGATCGACGACTTAATTGTTGAAGTAAGACATAAAAGATCCAGGGGCTTTTATAAACCACTTCTGTCGTCCACTCCATCACCCACATGTGAAGATGAGTCATTTAAGGTAGTGAGTGTGAGCCCTGTTGTTGGCAGCCCAGAAAGTACTCCTACTAAGGTGACTCCATGTAGTTTTATTTCAACATTTAACGTGAATTCTACTCAAATACGAGACATTTTATATAAGAATTGGGCCTTCATTGCTAGTAATGGTTCTCTTCTTGAGAAACTTGGTGAAAAACCATTTATGGTTTTTAGAAGAGGGCGAAACATTAAGGACCTCCTCCAGACTAATTCACTTGGAGTTACCTCTTTTAGAACTAAGGGGTCTTTTTCCTGCGGTTCTTGCAACTATTGTATCTACATAAAAACAGGTAGTCTTTTTTCAGTAGAGGGAAACAAGAAATTTACTATTGGCCATAGAATAAATTGCAACACAAAGTCTATTATATATATAGCTTTCTGTTCATGTTGTCCTGCCTTCTATATCAGTAAGACCGATAGAAGGTTTAAGGACAGGATTTATCAGCATATTTATGCGATCAGAAACAGAAAAAGTGAGAACGCTTTGGCCAAGCACATTGACTTATTCCCAGATCATTCTTTTGTATTTATGGGTATAGACCATCTACCTGGGTCTGTTAGAGGGGGTCCTTTATCCCTGTTGTTGGAGGTACGCGAGCTTTTATGGCAGCTTAAGTTGAATGCCTTTAGTGCCCCCGGCTTAAATGAAAGCTGTAACATAGCACCTTATCTGAAACTTAAGTCACACATGAGGTGATATTATAAAGACCCCCCTTTTTTACCCTTTTATTTATTCCAACCGTGTCCTATGGGTACACATTTATATTCTTTCTGGTACTATACCCAAATTTCCAACACCTAAGCCAACTCGTTATGTTTATGTTCTTTACTTATTTTATATATATATATATATACATATTTTTAAAATTTGAAGTTATGAGAAATGTATTTTCACATTTCTTATATATTTTCTTGCCTGTTTCCATTTGTAATGGACTATCTGATTTAAGGCCTGTTTTTATATTGGTCTAGTGTTGTTCAGGCAGCCTGAAAATAAAAATAAATTTACATATTATTGGGATTGTCGAATAATATATTTTTTAGACATTTTAATACCTATTCAGACATTTTATAATCATGCTTCTTAGCAGTAGGGTGCATACTGGATTTAATCACTTAATTGTGACTTTTTAGAAGTTTATTTTATTTTATTTTTCAACACCCTAAGCAGGTTTAAATGTATTAGTTTTTTATATGTAGTTGATTTATTATTTGATATGTGAGAAGTTATAATATTTATTTTATAGTTACTTGCTTGTTAATGATTTGGTTAAAATTAAAAATTGATTTTTAACTATATGTAACACATACAAATTTCCCATCATGATTACGGATTTTTAATTTGCTATTTAAAGCGCTCTCTCGCGCTGTTTTGTACCTCTGATGAAGCTTCCTGTTTCAGGTGGCGAAAACGCTGGTTGCATTTGTGCCTGCTAATAAAATTAAGCGTTAAGGTTTATCTGCTGGCATCTCTTTCCTTGTTTTTTTGGAACTATTGTGTTTCATCAGTCTGTTTGCTGTCTTTCGTTTGGTGAGAAGTTTATTTTTTGTTCCAATTTACATGGAGAGCCCTGCCACGCCGGCTATTTTTGGGCAGTCTAACTTGGATGCCGCTGATGTTCCTAACTTGCTTTTGCAACTCACGCAAAAGCTAGAAGCACTCAATAACCGTTTCCAAGCCTTCGAGGACTTACACCGAGTGCACAGTTGTGCTAACATGGAATGTTTATCAGACCGTGTTTCACCTAGAAGAGTAGTGACTGACTCTCAAGGATCTATTTCGGCAGGACAGGTGGTGAGAGCGTCAGGTTCCGGGAGCAGCATTGATCCTAACGGTACTTCAAGCACTCAGTCTGGAGCTGGTAATGGCTATATTGGACATGTCAACGCACTTATTGGCGAAGGGACAATATCTGAATGGATAAACAATACAGGTGACTTTTTTATCTTTAACAAAGCGAACATTGATTCCTCGTCGGTGCAGAGTTCTGGCCCGGTTGCCGAGCCAGTAACTTCGTTAAAAGAGAAATTGAAACTACTTGATTCTAAAACTTTAAAATTACGTAAACTGCAATTAGAAGTGGCGTATTTCAGACAATGTATAACTGATGGTATCATCCCTAAGGGGCTTAGATCCAATTTTACTCCTTCTAATCTCATTAACAGTAACGCTTTTTTATTAGATTTAAAAACCTTGTTTCAAGCGCAGGGGATTCAGCTTTTGGAATTGCTTGTTAAACACTATGCTAATATGATTGTCTGTTTGTCTGAGGAAATGTGCTTGTTGGACAGTGAAATTAAAACTGACAGAGCATTTGCACAACTTAAGTTTGACCATTCACGTATCTTTTCTAGTATAGATACTTATATGGTCAAGCTTAAGGTTAATAAATCTAAGAAATTATATAGGGATAGGCTTGCCTATTCCAAAGATAGAGCCTTTCCCAATTTATGCTGTAAAGTTAATGACAACAAAGAGGATACACTCGAACAGGCTAATGTTGAAAACACAGACGATCTAGACACTAGGGAATGTGATTCTAACAATATACGGGGGGAACAACCCCTCCGCAGAAGTAATAGAAATTTAAATAGGGGGCAAAATAGAGGTGCCAAGAACGATCCACCAGTTTCTGGTCCCTTCAATGAAACTAATGGTAACAACAACAATGAGAATAGTAATTTTTTAGGGAACAAGAACAAACAAAGACAACGCAAGGGGAACAGGAATTGGAATTAGGTAACAGTGATAACTTTGCCACAACTGCAGCTACCCCAAAAATTATTTTAAATAAGAAGGGGGACTTTACCATCTATAATTTTTCATCTTTAAGTTTAGAACCTGAATTAGTAGAGCTGCTAGCTTTGGGCAACACGTTTGTCCCGTCCAAAAAATGTGATGTAGCCAGGGTCTTGTTGGACCTTAAATGTTATGTGAGGAAACTGAACCTAAAACTATTATTCAGTGACACGGAAAGACCCCTTGAACCTAAAATGAAACTTTCAAGTGTCTTTAACCCGCCAATACATGTTTCATTAAAAATCTTTGAACATGTTTGTGAATTGGATATTAGACACATGGCTGACTCATGTAGAGTCAATTTTAGCCAGTTTAATATCACTAAAGAGCAACTTTTAGCTCTAAATTCCTTGCGCTTTGCGGGTGTAAGAATCATTAAACCTGACAAGGGGGGAGGGTTGGCTATTTTTGAGCAAAACGACTATGTTGAACGTATGTTGAAGGTTTTGGGTTCCGATTCTTACCACAAGTCTTCCACTAATGAGATGAACATTTGCTCAAAAAGAACTAGAGGTTATTTTAGAGACCTGTTTATCAGCGGTAGAATCGATGAGGACACCTTCAAATACATTGACATCTTGTATGCTAGAACACCAGTGATGTTTGGGATTCCCAAGGTTCATAAAAACCTTTGGGATCCACCAATGAGAGCTCTTATTGATGGTAGGGCTTCTGTTACCTACCCTTGTTCTTAGTATGTGGACTCATTACTTAGAAAATATGTTGAGCAGTTACCAAGTATATGTAAAGACTCGTGGTCCTTTCTATCTGAAATAAACAACTTTAGAGAAGTTCAAGGCAACAACTTTTTGACCATAGACGTGGTCGATCTATACACATCTATACCACACTTAGAGGCCCTTGAGTGGATTGAACTTCTATTGATAGAATTAGGTGCATCGTCCAGTGAGATCAACAACATTACGGAATTGCCTGACATTATTCTCACTTCCAATTTTTTCATCTTCGAAAGTGAAGTATATATACAGAAACAAGGTGTGGCCATGGGCTCCCCTTGTGGAGCAGCCATAGCAAATTTAGTTATGGCATATTGGGAGAGGAAGTTTGTATTTACTAACCCAGAGTGGAGTAATAAAATTTCATTTTACACCCGCTTTCTGGATGACATTTTTATCCTTTTTAAAGGTGACTCCAGAGAAGCAGACCAATTTGCCAACTACCTGAACAGTACAACCTCCTTTTTAAGGTTTACACATAGTTTCGACACAGAAGTAATGAACTACTTGGATGTCAAGTTATTTAGAAATAGCCAACCTTGCCCACTTAGATCTGTGATTTATAGGAAGGACACCTATGTAAATTCTTTTCTCCATTTCTCCAGTTCACATCCTCCTAAACAAAAAAGAGCGATTGTAAAGGGACAGCTTGTGAGAGCTGTTCGTATGTGCAGTGAATTAGAGGATTTTCTACTTGAATGTGAGACTTTAAGGAATTTATTCATTAATAGGGGTTATCCGCATGGTTTGATCGACGACTTAATTGTTGAAGTAAGACATAAAAGATCCAGGGGCTTTTATAAACCACTTCTGTCGTCCACTCCATCACCCACATGTGAAGACGAGTCATTTAAGGTAGTGAGTGCGAGCCCTGTTGTTGGCAGCCCAGAAAGTACTCCTACTAAGGTGACTCCATGTAGTTTTATTTCAACATTTAACGTGAATTCTACTCAAATACGAGACATTTTATATAAGAATTGGGCCTTCATTGCTAGTAATGGTTCTCTTCTTGAGAAACTTGGTGAAAAACCATTTATGGTTTTTAGAAGAGGGCGAAACATTAAGGACCTCCTCCAGACTAGTTCACTTGGAGTTACCTCTTTTAGAACTAAGGGGTCTTTTTCTTGCGGTTCTTGCAACTATTGTATCTACATAAAAACAGGTAGTCTTTTTTCAGTAGAGGGAAACAAGAAATTTACTATTGGCCATAGAATAAATTGCAACACAAAGTCTATTATATATATAGCTTTCTGTTCATGTTGTCCTGCCTTCTATATCGGTAAGACCGATAGAAGGTTTAAGGACAGGATTTATCAGCATATTTATGCGATCAGAAACAGAAAAAGTGAGAACACTTTGGCCAAGCACATTGACTTATTCCCAGATCATTCTTTTGTATTTATGGGTATAGACCATCTACCTGGGTCTGTTAGAGGGGGTCCTTTATCCCTGTTGTTGGAGGTACGCGAGCTTTTATGGCAGCTTAAGTTGAATGCCTTTAGTGCCCCCGGCTTAAATGAAAGCTGTAACATAGCACCTTATCTAAAACTTAAGTCACACATGAGGTGATATTATAAAGACCCCCTTTTTTACCCTTTTTTTCTCCAACAGTGTCCTATGGGTACACATTTATATTCTTTCTGGTACTATACCCAAATTTTCAACACCTAAGCCAACTTGTTATGTTTATGTTCTTTACTTATTTTATATATATATATATATACATATTTCAAAATTTGAAGTTATGAGAAATGTATTTTCACATTTCTTATATATTTTCTTGCCTGTTTCCATTTGCAATGGACTATCTGATTTAAGGCCTGTTTTTATTGGTCTAGTGTTGTTCAGGCAGCCTGAAAATAAATATAAAAATAAATTTACATACTATTGAGACTGTCTAATACTATATTTTTTAGACATTTTAATACCTATTCAGACATTTTATAATCATGCTTCTTAGCAGTAGGGTGCATACTGGATTTAATCACTTAATTGTGACTTTTTAGAAGTTTATTTTATTTTATTTTTCAACACCCTAAGCAGGTTTAAATGTATTAGTTTTTTATATGTAGTTGATTTATTATTTGATATGTGAGAAGTTATAATATTTATTGTATAGTTACTTGTTTATTAATGATTTGGTTAAAATTAAAATATTGATTTTTAACTATATGTAACACATACAATTTCCCATCATGATTACGGATTTTTAATTTGCTATTTAAAGCGCTCTCTCGCGCTGTTTTGTACCTCTGATGAAGCTTCCTGTTTCAGGTGGCGAAAACGCTGGTTGCATTTGTGCCTGCTAATAAAATTAAGCGTTAAGGTTTATCCGCTGGCATCTCTTTCCTTGTTGTTTGGAACTGTTGTGTTTCATCAGTCTGTTTGCTATCTTTTGTTTGGTGAGAAGTTTATTTTTTGTTCCAACTCACATGGAGAGCCCTGCCACGCCGGCTATTTTTGGGCAGTCTAACTTGGATGCCGTTGATGTTCCTAACTTGCTTTTGCAACTCACGCAAAAGCTAGAAGCACTTAATAACCGTTTCCAAGCTTTTGAGGACTTACACGGAGTGCCCAGTTGTGCTAACATAGAATGTTTACCAGACCGTGTTTCACCTAGAAGAGTAGTGACTGACTCTCAAGGATCTATTCCGCCAGGACAGGTGGTGAGAGCGTCAGGTTCCAGGAGCAGCATTGATCGTAACGGTACTTCAAGCACTCAGTCTGGAGCTGGTAATGGCCATATTGGACATGACAACGCACTTATTGGCGAAGGGACAATATCCGAATGGATAAATAACACAGGTGACTTTTTCATCTTTAATAAAACGAACATTGATTCCTCGTCGGTGCAGAGTTCTGGCCCGGTTGCCGAGCCAGTAACTTCGTTAACAGAGAAATTGAAACTACTTGATTCTAAAACTTTAAAATTGCGTAAACTGCAATTAGAAGTGGAGTATTTCAGACAATGTATAACTGATGGTATCATCCCTAAGGGGCTTAGATCCAGTTTTACTCCTTCTAATCTCATTAACAGTAACGCTTTTTTATTAGATTTAAAAACCTTGTTTCAAGCGCAGGGGATTCAGCTTTTGGAATTGCTTGTTAAACACTATGCTGATATGATTGTTTGTTTGTCTGAGGAAATGTGCTTGTTGGACAGTGAAATTAAAACTGACAGAGCATTTGCACAACTTAAGTTTGACCATTCACGTATCTTTTCTAGTATAGATTCTTATATGGTCAAGCTTAAGGTTAATAAATCTAAGAAATTATATAGGGATAGGCTTGCCTATTCCAAAGATAGAGCCTTTCCCAATTTATGCTGTAAAGTTAATGACAACAAAGAAGATACACTCGAACAGGCTGAGGTTGAAAACACAGATGATCTAGACACTAGGGAATGTGATTCTAACAATATACGGGGGGAACAACCCCTCCGCAGAAGTAATAGAAATTTAAATAGGGGGCAAAATAGAGGTGCCAAGAACGATCCACCAGTTTCTGGTCCCTTCAACGAAACTAATGGTAACAACAACAGTGAGAACAGTAATTTTTTAGGGAACAGGAACAAACAAAGAGACAACATAGAAGACAGGAATTGGAATTAGGTAACAGTGATAACTTTGCCACAACTGCAGCTACCCCAAAAATTATTTTAAATAAGAAGGGGGACTTTACCATCTATAATTTTTCATCTTTAAGTTTAGAACCTGAATTAGTAGAGCTGCTAGCTTTGGGCAACACGTTTGTCCCATCCAAAAAATGTGATGTAGCCAGGGTCTTGTTGGACCTTAAATGTTATGTGAGGAAACTGAACCTAAAACTATTATTCAGTGACACGGAAAGACCCCTTGAACCTAAAATGAAACTTTCAAGTGTCTTTAACCCGCCAATACATGTTTCATTAAAAATCTTTGAACATGTTTGTGAATTGGATATTAGACACATGGCTGACTCATGTAGAGTCAATTTTAGCCAGTTTAATATCACTAAAGAGCAACTTTTAGCTCTAAATTCCTTGCGCTTTGCGGGTGTAAAAATCATTAAACCTGACAAGGGGGGAGGGTTGGCTATTTTTGAGCAAAACGACTATGTTGAACGTATGTTGAAGGTTTTGGGTTCCGATTCTTACCACAAGTCTTCCACTAATGAGATGAACATTTGCTCAAAAAGAACTAGAGGTTATTTTAGAGACCTGTTTATCAGCGGTAGAATCGATGAGGACACCTTCAAATACATTGACATTTTGTATGCTAGAACACCAGTGATGTTTGGGATTCCCAAGGTTCATAAAAACCTTGGGGACCCACCAATGAGAGCTCTTATTGATGGTAGGGCTTCTGTTACCTACCCTTGTTCTAAGTATGTGGACTCATTACTTAGAAAATATGTTGAGCAGTTACCAAGTATATGTAAAGACTCGTGGTCCTTTCTATCTGAAATAAACAACTTTAGAGAAGTTCAAGGCAACAACTTTTTGACCATAGACGTGGTCGATCTATACACATCTATACCACACTTAGAGGCCCTTGAGTGGATTGAACTTCTATTGATAGAATTAGGTGCATCGTCCGGTGAGATCAACAACATTACGGAATTGCTTGACATTATTCTCACTTCCAATTTTTTCATCTTCGAAAGTGAAGTATATATACAGAAACAAGGTGTGGCCATGGGCTCCCCTTGTGGAGCAGCCGTAGCAAATTTAGTTATGGCATATTGGGAGAGGAAGTTTGTATTTACTAACCCAGAGTGGAGTAATAAAATTTCATTTTACACCCGCTTTCTGGATGACATTTTTATCCTTTTTAAAGGTGACTCCAGAGAAGCAGACCAATTTGCCAACTACCTGAACAGTACAACCTCCTTTTTAAGGTTTACACATAGTTTCGACACAGAAGTAATGAACTACTTGGATGTCAAGTTATTTAGAAATAGCCAACCTTGCCCATTTAGATCTGTGATTTATAGGAAGGACACCTATGTAAATTCTTTTCTCCATTTCTCCAGTTCACATCCTCCTAAACAAAAAAGAGCGATTGTAAAGGGACAGCTTGTGAGAGCTGTCCGTATGTGCAGTGAATTAGAGGATTTTCTACTTGAATGTGAGACTTTAAGGAATTTATTCATTAATAGGGGTTACCCGTACGGTTTGATTGAAGACCTAATTGTTGAAGTAAGACATAAAAGATCCAGGGGCTTTTACAAACCACTTCTGTCGTCCACTCCATCACCCACATGTGAAGACGAGTCATTTAAGGTAGTGAGTGTGAGCCCTGTTGTTGGCAGCCCAGAAAGTACTCCTACTAAGGTGACTCCATGTAGTTTTATTTCAACATTTAACGTGAATTCTACTCAAATACGAGACATTTTATATAAGAATTGGGCCTTCATTGCTAGTAATGGTTCTCTTCTTGAGAAACTTGGTGAAAAAACATTTATGGTTTTTAGAAGAGGGCGAAACATTAAGGACCTCCTCCAGACTAGTTCACTTGGAGTTACCTCTTTTAGAACTAAGGGGTCTTTTTCTTGCGGTTCTTGCAACTATTGTATTTACATAAAAACAGGTAGTCTTTTTTTCAGTAGAGGGAAACAAGAAATTTACTATTGGCCATAGAATAAATTGCAACACAAAGTCTATTATATATATAGCTTTCTGTTCATGTTGTCCTGCCTTCTATATCGGTAAGACCGATAGAAGGTTTAAGGACAGGATTTATCAGCATATTTATGCGATCAGAAACAGAAAAAGTGAGAACGCTTTGGCCAAGCACATTGACTTATTCCCAGATCATTCTTTTGTATTTATGGGTATAGACCATCTACCTGGGTCTGTTAGAGGGTCCTTTATCCCTGTTGTTGGAGGTTGAGCTTTTATGGCAGCTTAAGTTGAATGCCTTTAGTGCCCCCGGCTTAAATGAAAGCTGTAACATAGCACCTTATCTGAAACTTAAGTCACACATGAGGTGATATTATAAAGACCCCCCTTTTTTACCCTTTTATTTATTCCAACCGTGTCCTATGGGTACACATTTATATTCTTTCTGGTACTATACCCAAATTTCCAACACCTAAGCCAACTCGTTATGTTTATGTTCTTTACTTATTTTATATATATATATACATATTTTTAAAATTTGAAGTTATGAGAAATGTATTTTCACATTTCTTATATATTTTCTTGCCTGTTTCCATTTGTAATGGACTATCTGATTTAAGGCCTGTTTTTATATTGGTCTAGTGTTGTTCAGGCAGCCTGAAAATAAAAATAAATTTACATACTATTGGGATTGTCTAATAATATATTTTTTAGACATTTTAATACCTATTTAGACATTTTATAATCATGCTTCTTAGCAGTAGGGTGCAAACTGGATTTAATCACTTAATTGTGACTTTTTAGAAGTTTATTTTATTTTATTTTTCAACACCCTAAGCAAGTTTAAATGTATTAGTTTTTTATGTGTAGTTGATTTATTATTTGATATGTGAGAAGTTATAATATTTATTGTATAGTTACTTGTTTATTAATGATTTGGTTAAAATTAAAATATTGATTTTTAACTATATGTAACACATACAATTTCCCATCATGATTACGGATTTTTAATTTGCTATTTAAAGCGCTCTCTCGCGCTGTTTTGTACCTCTGATGAAGCTTCCTGTTTCAGGTGGCAGCAGCTGGTTGCATTTGTGCCTGCTAATAAAATTAAGCGTTAAGGTTTATCCGCTGGCATCTCTTTCCTTGTTGTTTGGAACTGTTGTGTTTCTTTGCTGGATTATGAAAGAAAAACATTTATCTACAACTTATTGCACTTTTAGAAACCCTTATATTGGTACTTTTGCCACTAATGTCATATGCTATCTTGGTTATGTTTTTAAGGATTCATTCAAACAGCCCTGAACTGTACATTTCCCAGAACAAAATAACACCTCTTTGCACTTGCAATAAAATATTCTGCACTCCCCAAAGTGCAGTTTTTGAAGTGCCTTCCTTCTACTAAGGGATTACATCACTGGCAGACTCAGTTCACTTCCTCCCCCATGATAGCATGCCTAGCCATGCTTGCCAGCTCCTGTAAACAGCAGAGTTGTTTAACTGTATAATTGTACCAGTCTGCCTGTGTCAGTCAGGAACGTATTCCCTCTATGTCTACTAAAACAACTGATACCAACTAATATTTCACACCATGAATGATGACTGGGAGTTTGGTTATTCAATGAGTCCAGCATTCAATCCTGAACCTTTATTTATTCATTTTTTATATATATTCTTGACAACCAGGTGAGTGTGTCTGTCCTTGAACTTGCTTCAGCCATGACTAAGGCACATTTGCAGAGCAAAAATACAAATAAAATTGTCTTAGTGGAGTCTGCATTCTCCCTTTGTTCCATTAGCTTGTCATTAATTGCTTCAAGTATTTCTCACATTTCAAAAAACAATTTGGTTATTCTAAAGTATATATTTATATATATATATATATATATATATATATATATATATATATCTATCTATATATATCTATATATATATATATATATATATAGATATATATATATATATATACACACATACATATGCACATTATATGGGGTTACATATTAGAAACACGAAAGATCTAAAACGCGAATGCATGTATATCAACACATAAAGGTCGATGTACATACACAGCGAAACACGTAAACGGTGAAAATCAAAACGCAGAATGTGTTTCCTAGTCAGCAGCGTGGTGGTGGGGATAAGGAAATATATCCTTTTCCCCACTGTAGTGCAGTCTCGGAGTTGGTATATTTAAGAAGGGGGGGTGCAGGGGGGCTTGCCTCCCTGCATAAGCGTGTTAATGTATTTTTTTTTATTTTGCACTTACCAGTGTGGCATGTTTTGCTGACGAAACACATTCAGCATTTTGATTTTCACCATTTTCGTGTTTCGCTGTGTATGTACATTGACCTTTATGTGTCGATGTACATACATTCACATTTTAGATCTTTCGGGGTTTTAATATAGACCCATTATATGCATACATATGTCCTTCTGGGTCTGGGTCATGGTTATAATTACATAAAAAATTAAATATAAAATGTGAAAGTAAAAGATACAGTTAATTTAAAAATAATATTATAAGATGTAGGAGCTCTATTTCTCTTTAGATATTCTATGACTGAACTATCATATTGAATTATTTTTATATGGATAAGCAAAATACACCTCTATAATTTTTTCTTGTACATTCTATATGACTCAGTCTGAGTTGGGTCCTCTCAAGAAATGCAACCAGTAAAAGAAGAAAATGTAATGAGAAATATTTATACAAGAGGTAAATAATAAACTCAAGTACTTTGTTCTACTGTTACAGTGATGTGTCTTCATGGTTTGCAACTGAGACAGAGACACTATATGCAGCAACTGCCAAAATAAAATAGAAGCTTTATGAAATTATGGAACTTGCTTCTTTCAAATGGAAAGTCATGAATTAAAATGATAATCTTACATCCTACAGTAAGTATGAAAAAGAGATCTGGGTTTTAATAATCGTTTAGGCACCATGCTACACCTAAATGATGTAAGCATGTTAGCAAGTCAAGCAGCAGTGCTAATCGAATATGCATGCTGCTCATTTCACCTACACATTTGCAAGCACCTTTTTGCAGCCAGCAATACTGTTCACAGACATAGAAAGTGCTTGCAAGCACAAGCACAGAATGTACAGAAAATGGCTCCTATATAAGCAATGCTCACAAACGAGCACACGTTTTAGCCCAGACATATTACAGGCAGTTACAGGGAAATAATACAGAACAAGGGTAAGTGAAATGGGGAAATTGTTATACTACATTGCATTATAATGAGTAAGTAATGTTGAAGAGGGGAAATGTTTGAAGTGTACTCAATATTTCATATGCAATTGTGCCATAAGTGCATAAGAAGCATTTTTCACATATATTTTGCAATATTGATGTAGTGATAATTAATGACAATTACAATCCCGCAGCTATGCACATAATAAAAATGGACATACTAATAAACAATGTGATAGGAAGGTAAACTTGCAGTGCAACAAAAGGGAGTAAAACTGTGATATGCATGTTTATTAATGCTGACTTCAGGTAACCGCAAGAGCAAAAGATACTTTAAGCAATGATTGCATAGAATGCAGTTATTGCATATGATATATATATATTTATATATATATATATATATATATATATATATATATATATATCGATTGAAATGTACCCATATATATATATATATATACAGAGAATTTATGCATGCCAGCTGGCAGCCACGCTGTATTATCCATCTCAGCATGTATGCACAAGAACAAAAGGACCTTCCAGCTGTAATGTCAGTAAATAAGAAATGATAAGAAATGAACATGTTTTTTCATGGAAATGACAGTGGCACCAATAGGAAAGGTGCTCATCACCACAGGCATGTAATAGACAAGCAAGTGTTGTTTGGTTATGTGAATGCGACATGCCAATCTAATCAAACAACATACATAAAAGACAAATGACAAGACAGAGCAGATAACATGTCACGAGTCCAGTTTTCTCATAACTGATTTACAAACATCTGACATAAACCTAAATACTGCAGGCTCACATGTAATTACAGGGAAGTGTAACATAACAGCAATTCAGGAGCAGCAACACAGTAGAAAATGTTATGATAGAGGACCAATCACATTTTATGATGGTCTGGCAGCATGACAGACAGTAAGAGATGTTTATGGAATCACTCATCTACCATTTAGCTGTGAAGTGTGATGAAAACAATTGCAGTATTAAACATATCTTGAGGAAGACATGAGATACAGAACATAATTATCTTGTGAACAGGAAATGCATATGAGCAATGAATGACATAAGCAGCATTTGAATCATGCCATTTTTGAACACGTGCCAGAACAGTTATCAGGGAGCTTCATTACCGTCACTGTGTATGGGTAATATACATGGTAGGAAAGTGACCTTTGAGTGTGTATACGTCACTGCTGTCTTACAGATTTGTCTTTCAGACAGATGTAAACAGATTCAAATCCTTGTCTGTTGTACAAAGCTCTCTCCATGCGCCAGTATTGACTGCATATGACAAATCAGATAGCAGTGGAGACTGTCACCAATAACTGAAGTGAATTTGTATGTTAACACAGGCAGTATGAATATAATATGAACACTTGGATTTACTCACAATGCTGGAAGGAGCTACACACGTTATTATCCACACAACACTGAGCACTGCAGTTTGACTGTTTCTTTGACAAGGAAACTATTTCCATCATGTAGGACACACACTGTCCCAGAATTGAACACCAGTCTATCTGTGCAGATATGCTATACAAATCAGTACTCAATGCACGTACCTCAGGAGCACTCACAGAATGACATGCTCCAAATAAACCTTTCAGTGCAACGCAATCACAACCTGTGATGATATATCATTGTCCAACATAAAAATGAATATGAAAAACTAGATACAATAGTGTTTATGTACAGTACATTTATTTAATGTTGCCCCTGTCAGGAATTGATCGGCATGCTATATAACTTTACTGACTAATGACATCAGAATGAACCACAAGTATGTCAGTGGCAGTCTTACAACTAGAATGACAATCCACCTTTGCTAAATTATTACATCAGAGGTATGTGTGGTAAACAATCTCAGAGAGGAAAGGGATAATGGAGAACTCTCATACCATAAATGGATAAATTATAACTGTGGTACAATTCATTCATGTGTTGCAATCTAAGATACAACAAAGTTAGTAGGCACTGAATGTGGATGTCGAACACTTGAGCACTTGATAGCAGACAATACATGATATTTTACAGGATGAATCCATCATAGCAGAAGTGTTAGTACAATTGTGACACAAGGTTATGTGAAGGCATTACATCATATTATTGCTGCAAGGGATATGTCTGCTTGTAATTGTTGTAGTACGTCAACAACAGACAGCCTGTTGTGTCATTCCCTCATACCAGATTATAACACTTCCTCCATATGTTATGTAAGGAACATGAAATCAAACCTATCATTAGTCTGAATAAAAGCATTGCTATGTGAAAAATTGTTCTAGCTTTTAGTAAGATGAATCAACACACGTGTGTGTGTTGAACCTGGGTGTAGATAGATGATATAATGTTGTAATTGCATGCTGTCATTGCTGTAGTACAAAACACCTGCCATTTAAAGAATGGAAGCATCCCCCACCCCACCCCATTTAGATGTTTTCTTCACTTTCCCTATAAAAACAGTACATGGATATTTTTTTAACTCATGACACTATCTGAATCATTAATTTACAAATTTGTGGACAGAGTATTACATAATAAAGCATTCTTTTCTTTACAGAATGCATAGAAAATAATCATTATAGTACAAACAGTATGCAGAGCTACACCTTTGTGTTGTAAAGACATTGTGGATGTGAAAGGTGGGCTTAGGAGAACGTGCAGTCATCTATTATCTTAAAACATTTATCCAAAGTAACAATTGACTGAGCACATGATCACCTAACTGTAACATGCACGCACACACACACACACACACACACACACACACACACACACACACACACACACACACACACACACACACACACACACACTCACCTCCCACATTGTACATTGAAATTATTATCTATCAAGTTATACAACCTAGAAAACAATGTAATTGTAGCAGGTGCCACAGAAAAAAATTTAACTCTTAAGGGGAGACGGTGCAGTTTTGTGAATGTGACCTCATTAGTGCATCTCATACAGGGTGTTTCCATAAAAATTGGTATATGGGAGCTGTGTGCACATTTAAATGTATTTTCTTCAAGGGTGATGAAGACAGTAAAAAACATTAAATACTGACATACATACAAATCATCCATGGTGGGTATCAAACCTCCTATATATTTAGTTACACGGCCTAAAAAGCACTGTACTTGTCTTAAACACTGCAGGAAAAGTCTGACTCTTAAGGAGAGACAGTGCACTTTGTCAGGATTGACCTGATCAGTGTGTTTCATACAGGATGTTTCTGTAAAAATTGGTATAAGGGATCTCTATGCACATTTAAATGCATTCTCTTCAGGTGAAGTGGAGAAAACAACACATAGATGCAAGTCTTCCATGTTGGACATCAAACCTCCTACCTATCTAGGTTACAAAATCTAGACAACAATGTACTAGTTACAAGCACCACTGGAAACATCTGATACTTAAGGGGAGACAGTGCACTTCTGTGCACTTTTGTTAGGATTACCTCATCAGTTTTTCTTATACAGGATGTTACTGTAAAAACTGGAATAGGGAGTTATGAGGACAGTTAAATGTATTAGTCTCAGGAAAAGTGGATACATCACCAAATGCTATACTCAAATCTTCCATGTTGTGCATCGAGCCTCCTACCTTTCTAGGTTATACAATCTAGAGGACAATGCACTAGTCTTAAGCACAACAGGAAATGTCTAACTCTTAAGTGGAAACAGTGCACTGTTGTCAGGATGACCTCATTAGTGTGTCTCATACAAGATGCTACTGTAAAAATAAAAATAAGGAAGTTGTGTGAAAAGTTAAATGTATTATTATCAGAAGAAGTGAAAACAGCACCAAGTGCTACATGCAGTCTCATACACACGTCTTCCATGTTGGGTATCAAACCTTCTATCTACCTAGGTTACACAATGCAGAGAGCAATATACTAATTGGAAGCACCACAAAGACAGTGTACTTTTGTCAGAATGACCTCATCAGTGTGTCTCGTACAAGATGTTACTGTAAAAATTGGAATAAGGTAGTTGTGAGAACAGTTAAATGTATTATTCTTAAGAAAGTTAATACAACACCAAGTGCTACACACACACACACACACACACACACACACACACACACACACACCCACACACACACACACACACACACACACACACACACACACACACGCACACACACACACACACACACACACACACACACACACACACACACACACACACACACACAAGTCTTCCATGTTAAGCATAAAACCTTCCACCTCTAGGTTACACAATCTAGAGAGCACTGCACTTGTCACAAGTGCCAAAACAGGAGATGGACAGTACCAATGTGAAACTAGACATTGGAATATTTGTAAAAAGCAATGCTTGGAAAAGATAGTAATGTACATCACAGGTTGTGCAACAAATGCATATGTGTGCACCCTCAGGACTGCCATCACTATCTCCTGCAGCAGCTCCCTGGGTCAGTGGTGGACATCACAACATTTTGTAATGTAACACAGGACCTTTACAACACTTCTAATACAAGCACCAAGGCCCCTCTCCATGATATCCTCCACCAACCCTATCCTGCCAGGTAATAAATACTATTGCCTTAAAACTACAAGTAAATATGTATTAATCTAATTACAGTGTATATCCCTCCTGGGAACAATGTGGAGACACTAGAAAATATACTAAATTAACAATTACCCCAAGAAACCATCATCATGGGTGGCGTCAACACTGACTGGAACCTATGCTCTAAGAATCACACCCCATCCACATCAACCTTCATGGATTTACCCAAATCATAAATACCACCACCAGAACTGGTAATGCCAACCAAAAGAAAGTATCTTAGATTGGATTCTAATAAATAGCCAACCACATACATATAAAATCAGGACTGCCCCAAATGACCTAGCGATCACTTGACCTTTCAAAATTTCAACCATAGATGGACAGAACTTAAATATCTCCCCTAGAAGAAACAAATCATGGGATATACAAACTACCCCAAGACCACATCCAATTTCAACATTTAAGAAATGTAACTAAAAAATCAGTAATAACTGACAAAAAAAATTATTACAGCCAACTTCAAAACAAACACCAAAACAACCCAAGAAAATTTTCTAAATAATCTTCTCCACCCAGGCAAATCCTCTACTCCTACCCCAGAACAGGTATCCAATAAAACCCCAATTGAAGTAGCAAATACCTTCAACTCTTTCTTCACGAACACTATTCAAACCTTAGCTAACCAACTATCAGGCAACCATTGCTCAATGAAAGAAGTTCATCCAGAAACTAAACCAAATTTCTATCTACAAGCCGTCTCCACCTCTACTATAAGATCCATACTTCAAGAGCTTAAACCTACCACCCTCTCCGCTGACCTCCTCCCAGCTGAATATTTACAAAAAGCTTCAGATGTAATATCCATACTAATTAATTCTATTTGGAAAACATCCCATGTCATACCACTTCATAAAGGAGGCAATTCCACTGACCTATCTAACTATAGGCCAATAGCCATTATGTTCCCACTGGCCAAAATCATGGAAAAGTATTCATAAGCAACTCCTTCAATATCTAACTCAGAATAATCTACTTACCAACTCACAACATGGGTTTTAACCACAGTACAACTACGCTACTCTCCTGGATACAATTAACACTAACGTAACAACAAAAACTTTCTGGACCTCTCTAAAGCCTTTGACATGGTTAACCACCAACTACTTCATAATACCTAAAAGCCTACAACTGGACAATCTAACCTTAGACTGGTTATCTCTCAAATAGGAAACAAGCTATACTCTGGGACAATCAACTCTCTGAACTCTTACCTAATACCATAGGGGTTCCACAAGGATCCATACTGGGTCCACTTATTTTCTCTGTTTTTATTAATGACCTTCATACAGCCATCCAACCTGTGTACAATATGCTGATGATTCCACCTTAATCTGTTCCGATACATCTCTAGAAACTATTGGACAAAATTGCTTCTTTCATCCATCCCCTTTACTGACTTCACCATTCAATCTAACAATGGGACAACCATCTCACATACTAAATTACTAGGTATTACCATAGACAATAAACTTAGATTTGATACAAATAAACTCTCAAGTTCATATAATCACATGCCCTTGGATGGATAGAACTTCCAAACCTTCTACAGCAAAAATATAACAACCTAAACATGCTGATAGGTTTCTTTTACAAACTGTCAAATCCCATAATGCAGGAGGTGAGCTAATGTCACTGCAAAAATTGGAATTCCCCCTCCCCTTACTTATTACCCATACTACCCTCTTTAAAAAAAAAGTCTAACTTCAATCAATAAATCCACACCTGCCAATGTTCTTTTCTTCCCAGATTAACCTCTTCTCTCTTTCATTTTTTTTTTGGACTTACTGACCCTCTTTTTTTTTTTTTATCTATCACCAATATTTCTCCTCCCTGAAACTCTAGATACCTCAAATGAATATAAGTTTCTGATTAAAATTACACATGTCCTCTTTACTCAATGTAATATACTTAAATTTGTATGTTTCTTATGTTACAAATGATATCTTTAAATAAATAAATAAATAAAATCACTACCTCCACTACTACTACTACTACTACTACTACTACTACTGCTACTACTACTACTACTACTGCTACTACTACTGCTACTACTACTACTACTACTACTGCTACTACTACTACTGCTACTACTACTCCTACTACCACTGCTACTACTGCTACTACTGCTTCTGCTGCTACTACTGCTACTTCTACTGTTACTACTACTGCTTCTACAACTACTACTTCTGCTACTACTGGTACTTCTACCACTACTGCTACCACTACTGCTGCTGCTGCCACTGCTGCTACTGCTACTACTACTTCTACTACTACTGCTTCTACTACTACTGCTACTTCTACTGTTACTACTACTGCTTCTGCTACTACTGCTACTTCTACTGTTACTACTACTGCTTCTACTACTACTACTTCTGCTACTACTGCTACTTCTAATGTTACTACTACTGTTACTACTACTACTCTTGGAGGGCACCACTGTACCAGCAACCAGGTCAGAGCTACCTGACAAAGTAGGGGCAGGTAGAGCAGGGGCTATGGAGATAACATTGACAGGTTGTGAGTATGAAGTACTGGTTGTATATGCTGTCATCTGTAGAGGTATGGAAGTCCAAACTGCAGTGGTCTGCATACCTCTGTTGTGGTACTGATCATTAATTTTCAGCAACAAGTTATGCAAACACCAGATTGTTAATAAATTATAACTTCCCCACTCCAGAAAAAGTAAAACAAATAAAAAAAAAATAGAGAGAAGGAATGGGGAAGACAAAAAAGAGATAACTAGATACATGTCATGTCAAAGAGCAGTATATTTTCAATAAAAACTGGTATAGGAATATATAAATCATTATCATAATTTAACTATTGCACACCTTTGCAACATCCATATATGATGGAAAGCTAATTATGTGTCCTTAAATAAACAAATCTCACTGCCATAATATAAGAAACAGCAGCCTTTATTTCTATATGTCAAATTGGAATTATGCATTCTAATTTAACAATTACAGTTACCATAATGTTATTCTTCCTGACAGACTGCTGTTAATATCTTATAAATACTTATCCATTAAAAAAAAACTAATTGCTGCTCTGGGTACTGAACCCACATGCAATAAAGCTGGTGTTCTAATTGCCTAATTCAAGCAGCAACAGTTATTAGGAAAGGCATGCCTGTTTGAGATAAAAGATGAGGTATGCCTGCTTGAAATGCTAGTGCATGAGGAAATGAAAACAACATTATGACTTGAATTTTTACATGAATTGTACTTACACTGTGCCTCTCCAAGTTGAGTTAATCTCTCTCCTGGTGCACATCACAGTTTGCAGCAATCTCCTCTGCAGTTGTACAGCCCAAAAAGAAAATAAATATATATATATATATATATATATATATATATATATATAATATATATATATATATATATATATATATGTATACATATATATATATATATATATATATATATATATATATATATATATATATATACATATATGTATATATATATATATATATATATATATATATATATATATATATATATATACATATATGTATATATATATATATATATATATATATATATATATATATATATATATATATATATAAGCATAATGAGCAAATGCATTGGCTGGCTAAATAATTGCAGCCATATTATTGACAGGTTATCGGACAGTATGCTTACACAAGGGGGTGATCCCAGCCCTAAATTCAGCCTCTCACAAACTTAGGATGTCCTGCTTGCAATTTTTAATGGTCATTATAGTGGTGACAACATTGTTCCCTATTGTATGGAATGCCAGTTTCATTGGAGCCAGTCTTGACTAAGTTATTCCAAGCCTCAGCTTTATACAGAGACTGGATATAATCCCCCTGCAGCAGCTTATGGCTGTATCACTTCACGAGGAGTGCTAGAAATCTCCTGGACTCCTCAACATCCCAACTTTGTGCTTTAATTTAGAATCATTCTCTCCCTCAGCAGCCATGTCTGTAAAAGTCAACCTAACAAAATATGTCTGAATTGGTGCCTAATTCAGTTATCGCTTCTTATTGGTATTGCAAAAAGACACACAGCCTTGTCAACTGCTTTAGCACAATTGAAAGAAGATGGACTCCTTGGCAGACATATTGACACTATCACAGATTAATAAAGGTGCGAAACATGGCATTCAGCTGTGCTATGTGTGATTCTCCACTCACTATCACAGGTTCCGGTGTTCAACAATTGACTGCTTACTGGCATGGCTTTTATGATTTGGAAGGGAAAATATGCTGAATTCTGACCTATTGTCATGTTGCAGCTTACACAATGTTAAAATATTATTGTAAAAGCTGGGAATTGAATCCATGGGATAAAGGATGCAAAAATTGTAACTTATTTTATTAACTAAAGTTTCCACAGAAGAGCTAACTTTCTAGTATGGAAAATTGACATATAGTATTTTCAGAATGAATGGGGATACACTTCAGAGAGACCTATATCTGTGTGGTTCCAATTATGTCTTGGAATGTATTCCTACAAAAAAGGCATTATTTCTGCATGCAAATATGGTTCAGATGCATGTAGTTGAATGAAATAATTCATACAGGTCAGTTTATGTTACATACATAGTTCACAAGACATAAGTGTCCTAAACACATAGTTGGGATAAGTGCTGAGTCATAATGATTAAAAAAACAAAGTATTGTGGCGGTCATACGTATTCAAGTGAATTTTATATGAAATACAATCATTGTCATGTCTTGGAAACAGGATACACATTAGTTTGTGGTTATATATGAAACTTTAATGATATATTTTAAACAGTGTAGTTTCATTATGCAAGGCTTTCTGACACCTTGCTTACAAGAAACATGTTGTTACATTCCTATTCAAAAGGTTGTGAGAAATGTGCTTCTTACACCCATTTAAAAAAGTATCTTGTAGCTGGATTTTAAACCTTTATCAGCTGTGTTCTTTATCTAAAGTCAGTGCATTTACACCTTGTACCATGGAGATAGTGCAATGGTAGTTGGAATTTCTCCTATCAGTACTGACCGGAGTACTAGGTAAAGCACACCATTGCCAGGCATATTTGAGCCATGCAAAGTACCTTAAAGTGAAAAAAATGAAAAGTACATATTGTGAATAATTGTAAAGTGGTCTATAAACAGAATTTTAGCAATTTCTCTTCATTCACTTCAGTGACACCTTGTACCACAGAATTTGACATCTGTCAGGTACATTTACTGAAGTAAGTACTCTCCCAGTTGTAGGGGGCCACACTTTGTTAGTAACCACTCACTGGTTGCCCAAGGTGAAACTGTAATGGCAAAGGATTTTATCTCTGATTATGCCTTTATTGAAGGCAAAAGCTCTTAGAAATTAAACTACACTTGGTTACTCAACTATGCTGTTTCTAGTCCATTCATTTCAGCTGTGGTCTGCTGGAGGACTCTTATCTGTCTGCTTTGTTATTGAAGGGCCACACAATGTTGCCAGGTGTGTTTGTGCTACCCAAGGCAGCTTAAACTAATTTTTTTCACTTTTTTTCCTTAGGTGGTGAACCATGTTTGTGAGATGCCATGCAAAGACAAATGTACCTTTAAAAGGATTACAGTATTAGTACAGTATTAGGATTACAGTAGTAAGGTATTAAGTGGCTGAATATGTTCATGTGTCACTGTGATTCAGAGAGATAAACATAAAATGGACTAATTTTCATACAAAATGTATAAATGGATATGAATTTATGTAAAATAGTTTAATATCATTGTATTAACTTACAATTACTTGAGTTGAATGACAACTAACCATCCTACTCTATTCCATAGTACCAGAATACAAAAGTGACCACCCCCTTTCTGTCTATCTTGCTGTTTTAAAAATAGTGACTCTCCACTAAAACTTAACTTTTTAGACAGGTAAAACTTAAGTTACCTACTTTTACATCTAACGCCTCTAGTGCACACTGCAGTGTTCAGGATAAACCATTTTTTTTCATCTTACCTTTAAGCATCTATTGCGAGACCACCAGTTATTGGAGAGCCCACGTTCTGCCTCTCAGTAGTCATCTTGGGATTAGTGCTTCTGTTTTCTCCTGCTGAGAGAAGGAGTGAAGTTGCATTATTTCCTGGAGACTGCTGATCACCAGAAAGCTTAATAATTGTTTTATAGGTGACAGCTTGGAATCTGTGTTTATATTCCGAGCCTGGTGAGAGTAGAAGTAGAGAGCATTGATTCCTGACTCTTTCTGGTTGGAGAGTGAGTGCCTGTGCTTAACATACCTGATTGGTCTGGTTACTATTCAAAGCATCTACCAGAAAAAGGCTACAAGCCTACAGACCCTTGCATCATCTGGGACAAGAATGTGGATCACCAAACAGGCCATGGCCTGCTTCTCTTCTTGGGATTGGTGCTAACATTTTGCTTCTGGTGAGAGAAGTAGCAAAGGAGTATGGTATCCCAGCAGTGTGAAGCTGTGCTGAGACCAGCATTAGTAGTAGCCAGGCAGTAGCCATTCATACAACTCCCCTCTTTTCATCATTCGTGACAAGCTTATTCTTTATTTTTCAATAAGTACTGTTTGATTTCTTTCTAACTTCAGAATATCTGCCTAAATACTTCATCCTAAAATTTTCAGGGTCTATTAATAGTTTCCCCTCAAGTGTTTGGCAGTGTTCTGTTCAGACTCAGACATCCTGAGTGACATTTTTCCTGTAAAAGGAATATATAAGGAAACAGCTCCAGTACTTAGTAATAATGACCATCCATCCTGGCATGCCTAAATATCAGTTCTCTGTGCTTTTTCCTATTAATCTGGTGAACTTGGGCATGCTGAGGCAGTGTAGCAACTGCCTCATGTACACAGACATCCCTCTCCCCTTACCTCCCAACACTCAGCCTTGTGAGAGATGCATTTATTTATCTAAATTTGAAGCCATGCACTCTCAAGCCAAGACTGGAATAGCTGATCAAGAGTAGTTCAACACCTGCACCACACCACATGCAACACATAGCCTTCCAGAACACCCACCATCACAGCTCTCACATAAAAACAAAAAATACACACCCACCTTTATAGAGGCTCTTAATAAAATCTACCCAAACAGCAGAGACCTCCAAGGCAAAAATGCACTCAACCACCACAACAGAGCACAAACCACAAGACACAAAGCTCACCTCACAGTGTGCCACTCAACCTAAGCCCCTAAAGCAAAACAACTTGCCCAATACACTGATCATAGGTGACTCAATAGTGAGGCACAATTATGTCCCACTCACTAGGTTGAGTAAGGAGAAAGTAACAGTCATCTGCCTATCAGGTGCCAGGATCCACCACATAACGCATGCACTCAGGTCCAGCAACAACAGGTGCAAATATGACTCTGTCATTGTACATGTGGGTATGAATGATCTGAGATGTACCTCCCTGGACTACATGAAAAGTTACATGGAGGAGCTCTCAGATTATGTGGCCCAGGCAGGTATGACCCTAGCCCTGAGCAGCATCCAACTGTTACCCAGAATGATACCGCAGTACAAGCAGAAAATGATTGACTTCAACAATTGTTTCTGGTGTCATTCTAAGGGGATCCAGTATCTGTCTGCTTGAGATGACATTATCGATAGACCTCAATGCTTTGCCAGAGATGGCCTGCATCTGTCACCCCTGGGTTTCTGGATACTGGCTAAGGCTCTTGCCAGCCCTGTAGTGCCTTTTTTAGGCAATGTTCCAAAGGCCAAAGTACTACCATAACAGCTATAAATAAATGCAATCTGAGTGTCATGCTGCTCAATGCTAAAAGTCTAAATCTCAAGATACACTTGCTGGAAGAACTCATCAAAATGGAGAACATCGACATTTGTGCTGTAATGGAGACCTGGTTTAAAGCAGCAGAAAGTCCCCCTGCACTACCAGGCTATAACTCATTCCACACCTTTCAGCCCAAGAACATAGACCGAAGCTCCAAAGCTGGTGGTGCCTCCATATTCATAAAGGATATACAAACCTCCAGACTAGTAGCCCAGCATAACGCATCCAAGATACTTCAGGTAAAACTAACATTGGGTAAGACGGCGATTCAGGTCGTAGCCTGCTATAGGTCCCCAACCATGTCCCAAGACTCTCACTCCATGTTCTTAAGCAGCCTGGAAACTATTAGGGTCCAACCCAACACTCTCATACTAGGTGATTTCAACTATCCCTCCATCAACTGGAAAAATTACTCATACACCAATACACTGGCCCAATTCTTCATGGAATTCATCAGTTCCAATGCCCTGGACCAGCTCATTCTTATCCCCACTACAGGAAGCAACATCCTTGACCTGGTTAATACTAACATGGGCAACCATTGCTCTGCACTAATAGTCAATTCCACCCTGGTTAGATCCGACCATAAACTAATCACCAAGGAAATCCACATCTCACCCACACCCCCTGCAAAGGTAACCACCATGAAAACTTCTCCAAAGCAGACTTTGGGCTCCTAAAAATAGAGGTGGCTAACTTCACAGCACCCATGTCAATGGAAAATAGATGCATGACTGCTGAATCATACACCAATGCACTGTATGAACACATACATAAATGCATGGAACAAGCCATACCCAACAGAACCAAGATACTCTCCTCCAAATAAATGAAGATGATCTGGTGGTCCACTGCCATTAATAAAATCTACAACAGAAGGAAGAAATTGTTGCATTAAAAGGTGAAGTCCCAAGACTGGAAAAACGCTCTTATTATCCAGCAAAAGGAAAAACACCAGCTGTACCACAGCAATGTAATTTATTGAAATAGTAGGCGCTTTCAGGGATCCAACCCCTTCATCAGACAACAAGTGAATATACCTTACACAATTTATAGTGGAATCAATTAAGGATAATGAACATTCCTTAAGAAAGCAGTAACATTATTCTGTTAAGCATATTAACTGTAGTAAAGAATCATACAATCATCACAATGTTATATATAAAAAATGTGCAAAACACTGCATATAAAGTTGTTAAAAATGATTAAAAACAATCAACATATAAAAATATCACACAAAAAGTCTGAGAGCATACAAATCTATTAACCATTATATGTGCAATAGAACTACTTCATGTCTACCTATGTTTATACACACACACACACACACACACACATATATATATATATATATATATATATATATATATATATATATATATATATATATATATCTATATAAAAACATCAAATAACCTCTAAGCCATACTCATGGGGGTATAGTCATATTGTATGCAATACCTTAAAAATAAATATAAATATATATAAAAAAACACTTATCAAATGAGCATAGAATAACAATTGATGGCTTATTTAATGTTTTAGTGGCCAAGCTTCAGGTTGGGGGATTTATCAGCACTGAACAGCATTATCCATTTCTGTTCTGCAGCCACAGTGTCATTCACCAAGTCCCTCCCTCTTCTATTATTAAATAGAATTTCTAAAACTAGAAATTTAAATATGTGATTGGACCCTTTGTTTTTATTATGCATGGCAAGGGCGCTACTCTCTTTGCTATTTCTAATGTCTCTGTAGTATTCCAATATCTTATCCTTGAACCTTCTGTTAGTTTTGCCAATGAAGAAAGAAAAACATATGACACAATACGTGAAATAAACAACATTAGATGTTTTACAATCAGCATAATGGGCACTGTTGAAACTAAAGCCCATGTGTGGATGTGTAAAACTCCTGCCTATATGAACATGTATACAGGCAGTGCAACTTCTACACGCATAAGTGCCTATTCTTTCAGATTTACACCAGGTACTAGATACATCTGACCTATAACATGAATGGCTCTTCAATGTTCTATTATTACGAAATGTAAAATTCAGTTTAGCTTCAATTACACCCTTTAGACCTTGAACACTAAAAAGGATTCCCCAGTTCCTATTGATGACATCACATACAGTACTAATATTACTGGCAAATGTCAAGGGCATCCTCAGTTTGATAGCTACATTACCGGGTAGACTTATATAATTGGCTTCTACATCATTGGTAGAATTCGGAGCAACTCTCTCTCTAAAAATGGTTTACAGCAGTCACCCATAGTCTTCCATGGTTCATTAATATATCTATCAATCATCTGACCATCATAGCCTCTCTCCAAAAAGTCAGACTTTAGTTCCTGAAGTGCTTCAACTAACTCTACATCATCATTAAATAGCCTCATTACTCTAAATACATACCCATTTATTACATTGTGTTTGGTATAGTTTGGGAGCATACCTGTGCTGTGCAAGAATTAATTTTTCCTAACTGGCTTCCTAAAGAGACTAGTCTTAATATTATTCAGGTGATCTTTATTCACCCTCACATCCAAAAAATCAATTTAATGTGTAGAATATTTAAACGTAAATCTAAGGAAGTCTGTAGTCCCATTTAAATAACAAATAAATTTGTTTAACTCAACTTTGATGCCCGACCACAATAAAAAAATATCATCGACAAACCCAGTATACCACACTATGTATTCACTATATAATTCATTGGACAGAACAAGGGAACCTTCCCAATGAACTAATGAAAGGTTGGCATAGCTATTGGCACAAGCTGTGCCCTTAGCCACGCCAACCTTCTGGATGTAGTAATCACTACCAAAAATAAAGATATTATTTGTCAGAACAATATCCAATAAGGTACAAATCAAATCTCATGTATTAGAAGTAACTCCTGCATCATTCAGTACTTCTCTCACATTATCAATCCCCCATTGTTTCGAAATGACTGTGAACAGCGATTCTATATCTAACGTAAAATAATCAGTATGTACAGAAGCCCATTTCAAACTTGAGTGTTTCTAAAGAAATTTTGGAATCTTTAAGAAGACTGTCACAGCCATCCAGTACAGGGTGTAAATTCTTTTCAACATATATAGACAGAGGTTTGGTAGCCCATCCTCTGCTAGATACTATCGGGCACATTGGTGGGGTACAGAGCCATTTATGTACCTTAGGTAAACCATATACCATAGGAATAACAGGGTGGTTAACTGAAAAATACTCAAACAGTGTCTCATTTATCATGCTTGTAATCAATAGATCAAAGACCAGAAAAGATATTTTGTCTATAATACCCTTCACCACAGTGAGTGTTACACATTGGTACCTTCTAGTGTCATTCAATAAAGCATACATTTGTTTAAAATATAAATCTTTATCAAGAACCACAATGCCCCCTCCCTTGTCAGCAGGTCGAATATCTATTGAACCTAGGGCTTTTAAATCATTTAAGGCAGTATAGTCAACACTAGATAGATTAAAAAGCTTGTTAGAATAAATGTCAGAGACCAAAACTTCTCTTATCTGTCTTTCACAGACTTCAGTGAAAGTATCAATAGCAGCATTATTAGGGGGAATATGCACACTCGGCTTTTTAAAAGTACATCTATCAGACTGAACAGATGAGGGAAACATAGCACATAAAGTCAGGTTTCTGCCAAAGAGTCTCAAATCTTTCAAGACATCTGCAAGGACAGCTTTCTTGGCCAGTATAAAGTTCAGGCCTTTATTCAGTAATGTCATCTGAGCCTCAGTTATAACATGTGAAGAAATATTGAATATCAAATCTGTTTGAACCTATTTCGGTTCTGTCCTTATGCACTCAGTGGTCTCCGTGGATTCTGGTTCTTTGAGCATCCTCTGATGGGAAGAGGATTCTCTAGTAAAAAACGGCTCATATTATTTGAAGATTGAGTTTTATCAGCACTCCTCTGGCCATTAGCAAACAGACGCTGATTCCTTGGGTCTTGAGGTTTCACTATCAAGCCTTCCCATGCATTTGTTAATACTGGAGATGATTTATTGATCAAATTCTGCTCGAAAGCTGTTCTCTTCGTACCCTCAACATCAGCTGTCATTTCAGTTGTTATAGCGTTCACTTGCGCACTCGCTAACCTGGAAGTGGAAGGCGTTTGACTCAACGGCTCTGTTCGATCCTGCCCCTCTAAGCTGATAGCTGTAATGGGTTCAGCTGTAGTTGTATGCTATACATTATTCATGATGGGCCATTCTTTCACCCAAGAAAAGCCATTCCCTGCTTGAAAATCATTGTAGTCTCTATTCAGTTTACACGTTTTTGTGCCAAGTAACCTCTTTTCATAACCCTGCATGTTTTCATGCAGTGACTCCATCTTGACACCAAGCAACTCTGGGGATATTGTTCATATATCTGCTTATGTAGAAAATTAATATCTCTGGCTAGTTCTTCTTCCTGCGGCCGGAAAAAATCAATAAGGAGATGTAGGTATCTTGCACTACACTCCAAATTAATTATCTGCCACTGCCTGAGCAATTCTTGGTATATCTGTCCGTACATAGGCATTGTTAAAACTCTAAGACCTCTCGGTAAAAGATTATGTTTGAGTGAACCCTCAATATGAAACCGTTGCCATTGGAGGTGCTTAAACTTGTACAGTTTATTTTCAAGGTCTTTACATTTAGTAAGAAAGCCAGCATAAAGTTCAAAATCATTACTTACAGCAGTATCAGTTGTCTGTAGACTCACATTCAGCAATGGATTATCTGTAGCAGTCAGTAGATCATTAAATCATTCAAATGAACATTTGTTGAGCTCATTGCTGCCACTCTTGCTAGGATTAAAAGGCAATTCAAATTGTAAAGTTTCCATGCTTCCATCTGCCATGTGAAGTTGGAGATGAAATAAAATTAGACACACAAAGCAAAAATATCTTTCCAACTAATGAAACAGTTGGTGTACAAATTCTGTAGTATCCCTCAAAAGAAGAAACACCAGCTGTACCACAGCAACATAATTTATTCAAATAGTAAGTGCTTTCTGGGATCCAACACCTTCATCAGACAACAAGTGAATATACCTTACACAGTTTATAGAAGAATCAATTAAGGACAATTAACATTCCTTAAGAAAACAGTAACATTATTCTGTTAAGCATATTAATGGAGTCTTAATATGAAGCTGCATTCCCTGGAAGCAGTCCACACCTAGGAAGATAGACATCTGTGTAGTCACGGTGGCCTGGTTCAAGGCTGCGGAGAGCACCCCAGCCATTATCAGACTTCACCTCCTTCCACACGTTAAGACCACAAACTGATGGCATGAAAACTAAAGGAGGCAGTGTATCAATATTCATTAAAGATAAATGCACTTCCTGATTGGTTAGACAGCATGATTCCCTGGAGATACTTTAGTTGCAATTAACTGTAGGTAGGAAACCTGTTCAAGTCATTGCTAGCTACAGTACCCCCTCCATAAATCAGGACACCCACTCTCCCTATTTGGATCTACTTGAGTCTATCAAGATACATCTGAACACCATGGTTTTGGGCAATTTTAACTACCCATTCATTGACTGGGGAAATTATTCATGTGCAAACTCACTTGCCCAAAGGTTCCTCGGCTTCATTAACTCCAATGCCCCAGACCAGCTGGTTGACACCCCCAAAAGGAGTGCCAACATCCTGTATCTGGTTCTTACCAATATGGGGGACCACTATAGCACCCCCATTGTGAGGTCTTTTTTAATAAAAATGTTTTTTTTTATTTTGGGTGGGTGGGGGGAGGTAAGGCTTTTCAAAAAATAAAAACTAATATGTGTGAGAACCAACTATTAGTAAATGATGAGTGCTTGGAGGTGATAAACTGTGCCAGATAATGTAAAATGGGCTGGATTATACTTCATGGTTGCTCAAACATACATGCAAAGGTCGACCTGTTTACCTTTTTCTAAACATAGTCAGCTTTGAGCATAACTTAAGCTATCTGCACATTCTCACAGCATGCTGGGTACTGCTGAGAACAACTACAGACTCTGCCCCTTATAGCAGTGCATTTGCACTAAACTTGCAGCTGTATTCGAATAGCCAAGACCACTTTAAGTGCATAAATAGCTTTACACATTTACATATTACTGTGATTCATAGAAATAAACATAAATGGGCCTAATTTGTATGCAAAACTTGCAAATCAAGCTAATTTTATGTGAAAAACTTTAACATCACCATATTAAATTGCAATTACTTAGGTGGTAAATGACTGATGAAACTGCACACACTTCAAAGTAAGAAAAAGAATAAAAATATTGCAAATTAATATGAAACACTTCAAAATAAAGTAAAATTAGTGAGTTCACTTTAAGAAATAATTGTTTCATTTATATGATGGTCATATTACAATAGCTTTAGTGAATACTGAAAAACTGTCATTTGTAAATGGAAAATCTTTACAGCAGCAGCAGTGGAAATTATTAGTGATCACTGAGAAAATCATTTACTTTGGCATCATTTAGTGATTGTACATACATGGTAAAAATTCAGTGATTTAATATTGAAGTACTGAGGAGTTAAGGTCATTTTGCTAGCTTGACACTGTGTCTTTACTTGGAGATTTCTGAGTATCACTGATTAATGAAAAATGACAGTATTAAGAATGATTACATCAAAATTATTTTTTATGTTTGGCTGTGGCATATTCTTTATTATGTGTAGTAATGATGCAGAACAAGGGATCAAGGCAGAGAAAGAACAGCTTCAGTCATGATGAAAAACACATCCTCCTGGCAGTTCTTGGGACAGATGGCAAACAACTGTTTGGGAAAGTGTGGCCCAAAACAGCTGAGAAGGTGAAAACATGGAATCAAGTTGTCATGGACATTAATGCAGTCCATGGAAAAAACTGCACATTAACGCAGTGAAAAAGATGGCAAATGATATGGTATGATGTGTTAGAGCCAAAATGAGGTAGCATATAACTGCCCAAACCAGTACTGGGGGAGAGCATCAACAATTATCTTTTTAACACCAAATAAGGAGTACCTCATCTCATTCCGTGGGGATGAGTATAACACCAAAGTTGATGGTACTGGAATAATTAGAGGTGGTGCATTAATTGGCTATTATCAATGTATGCAGCAGCAGCAACACTCATCTGCTCAAGAAGGTTTGTTTTAAAACAGTAACTTATATTTATATAGAAAACTGAATGCTGATATTGAATGATTACATTTGAATGCTAATATGGAATGATTACATTAAACACATGATTACTTAACAGGTGAATCCTCCATTACTATACAGAATGACAATAAAGACAGTGTGTATGGTAAGTGTCTCACATACCTCTTTAGTTTTATTCATATATTTAAACGAGTATGTAAACAGTATAATGCTGACCGAGGGCTCTGGGTAAGGTCCCTGACCCCCTTACGCCATGGTAAAGCTGTAACTGCTGTTTCTAAATTGTCTGATACTGATTGTTTAAACTATGAACAATAGTTAAACAATGTTTATTGGAATGCTTTAAGTTAACACCTGATGCTTACAGAAAAAAAATACGTGAGCATAGATGCAAGGCAGATGAAAGTGTATGTGATTACATTGCTGACTTAAGCACTTGTTTTCATAGGTGGGTGAGTGGGTGTCAGGTCACCAGTTTTGAAAGGTTGGCAGACCTTTTGGTGATGGAACAAGCCCTTAGCACTTTGCCTGAGGACATGAGAATCTTGTTGGCAGACTGGGAGTGCAACTCTGCAGATGAGCTAGGTAGAAGAGGGGCCATGTAGCAGACAAATGTCCACTGAAGCAAGGTGGTGAACAGAAGGTGAAGGAGGCAGCAAGTGGAAATAACAGCATGCCAGTGGTAAGTTGTCTGGAGACAACAGTGGTACCAAACTGTGACTAGAGTTTGTATCCTACCTTAGCGGATGGAAGATAGGCCACTGCTAATAGAAGCACGTCCTCTGACATAACCATTGTGAAGCCTGAAGTGGTTAAAAAGGAGCAGTACTTGCTTTGGCAGTCAACTCCAGTCAGAGCTTTAGGAAAGACCCCATTCCAAATACCTTTGGCCAGGGTTCAGGATATGAGGATATCCATGCAGATGTCTTTATAGGGAATGATTTCCCTAGCACAGATGCCACTACCTCATATCATGACATCTCTCCACCTTTTGAAGACTCAAACTAGTTTTTTTAGTTACTCTGGAAAAATGTTGCTTGAGAGAAATGAGCCTGTCTGGGAAAACATTAACCTGCACCCTGGCTTAAGAGCCCATCTGCAGTGGCATTACTGACCCCATTATAGTGCTGCACTGTCATGTTATATGTCTGCAGCCCTAGACTCTGCCTTAATAACATGGCATTTTGTTGGCTGGCACGATGTAGCCATGTTAAAGGATTGTGGTCTCTAACCACAGTAAATTTCCTTCCATACAGATAGGGCTGAAGTTTCTGCATTGCCCATACTATAACTAGACATTCTTTTTCTACAACTGCATAGCATTCCTCCCTGGCTTGGAGTCTACAGCTGAGATATACAACCGGATGTTCTTCTCCCTCTGAGGAAACTTGGATGAGTACAGCTCCCACCCCAAGGTTTGAAGCATCCACATGCACAATAAATTATTTTATGTAATCTGGACTGGCTTACACAAGATGTCCTCTCAAAGCACCTCTAAGCTTTTGGAATGCCTGCTTGCAGGCTGGGGTCCACACTACCTTATCTGGCCTGTTTTTCCTCATCATGTCTGTGAGGGGAGCAGCTATTGTACTGTGATTGAGAACAAATCTTCTCTAGCACCCAGCTGTCCCCAATAATGCCCTCACCTGCTTTTTGGTAACAGGGGCAGGCCACACCTGAATAGCTTCCACTTTGGCAGGTTCTGGCCTGAGATTACCACTCCCCACTCTATGTCTCAGATAGGACACCTCTGACATAGCCACCTGACACTTACTGGGCTTAATGGTAAACCCTGCCCTTTGCAGCCTGCCCAGGACCTCACTCACATGCTGAAGGTGTTCTTGCCAGGAATGGCTGTAGATGGCAATATCATCCAGGTAAGCAAGGGCATAATTTTCTGCTCCTGCTAGAATATGATCTACTAGCCTTTGGAAGGTTGCTGGGGCATTTTTCATTACCAAGGGCATCTTCATGAGCTTGTATAATCTGAAAGGAGCACAAAGACTGATCTCTCTTTAGTGGCATGAGTCAAGGGCACCTGCTAGTAGCTCTTGGTCAGATCAATAGTGGTCAGACACTTAGCAATACTAGTAATGTTTTCAAGTCATTATTTACAAGGTCAGCAGCAGAAACAAAGAGTTCCACTATACCAATAATTTTGGAGGATAGCAGCAGGATGGCTGTTGAAAATGATGATAACATAGATATATTTACGGTGGCAGAGTGACACAGCAGATAGTGTTGCCACCTCACAGCAAGAAGTACTCTAGTTCGATTCTCATCTGAGGTGCCTTCTCTATGGAGACTACAAGTCCATCTGTGTTTGTGTGTGTTTCCTCCAACGCTCCAAAGACATGCAGTAGGTGGACTGGACACCCTAAATTGGCCATTACTGTGACTGTGCATGCATGTGAGTAGTACAGAAGAATAACAGTAGCAAGGCTAGCCATCCAGTAGTGTGAACCTTGACTCTAGATAATTGTCACTGCTAAAGTGATACCATGACCGCTTGTGGTAAATGAGACAAAGGGGCTGTGAATGGATGGATTTATGAGACAAACTGAGGAAAGCGGCATACAGTCTTCAAGTTTAATGATAAGATCTCACACCCCACAACATGTTAGTAACTCTGCAGGAAGTGACAGTGCATCGCATAGTCAAGTACATGCTGACATTACACTCATGCTTGTACAGAGGTAAAACCGATACATTTCTACACCAGTATCTGCAAAGTCAGACAAATGCTTTCAGGATGATGGAAACAATTCAGAGGTAGCAGTGTCCACACTGACACATTTACAAAGGAGTGCAACACATAAGAATTTGTCACAGCTATCTCCAGAAACACATAAAGTATTGGCTACCCAGCAACAAATGTGCTGTGACATTGTTAACACTCACAGCACTGCCACATAAAGTCAGCTGGAAATGGCCAGAGTCCTCCATGGCATACAGAAGGATATCCAGCACAACACGGAAATGGCAGAGAGCAAGGAAAATGCCAGGATCACACTGATGTATACAGTAGCAAAACAAGCATCTGTGGTTGCCCCCATCCATACATTAGTTAGGATTTACCAGACTGAAGTAGGACTCACTCTTGGAAGGGGAAGAGAACAGAGTACTGTCCAGAAACATCAGGATAGATCATGTGAGACTACAAGTGCTTCTCAATATTGTACTGTAATGATTTTGGGGGAACAAGCACAACAGATATCATGCAGGACACATCAGCATGTATCTACACCTAGCAGAACCTCTTATTCCATGTCATGGTCCTGGACCCACAATGCTGTCAGATCACTGTCTGCAGGATCATCTGCATCAAATAAGTCATCACATCAGACCAACTCACCATCCAGCTCTCATGACAGCCTCTCTTCAAAATCTTTGTTCCATCATATAGCCTATCTTTAGGAGATATGTATGACACATTTGACCTTGATATACTGTGATTCAAGTGTGGCATTTCTGTTACTTACAATGGGACCTAAACAAACACAAGTCAATGTTTAACTTGAAGGGAGAACACATTTTAAAAAATATTGAGGGGAGTGGGACTTAGGACACTTTATAACTGTATGCATTCCATTCCTGTAGTTGCACTGCTTAAAATCTTATGGAACCCTGAAAATGAAACTATTTATTAACATAAGATTGCAATGATTAACACCATTAATAGGTTCATAGGTTCATAGGTGTGTACTAGGGTAATGGCCCTGGAGTCTTTACAAGCCTAGCCCATAGGATTACCCTGGCATTGTGGCACCCAACCTTAGTTCCCAGTGCGTCTGTCAAGTAGAGCCACTGGAGTGATCCCTGGGGTGAGTTTTCTATTTCCCATCCACTCATCAAGATTTCTCTTGAAGAGGGCCAGTGAGGTGCTCCGCTTGACATGTAAGGGAAGTCTATTCCATAGCATGGGCAGTCTCTGGGTTATGAACCTGTCCCTCCAGCATGTTCTGTTGATTGTGGTAATAAGGTTGAGGTCTCTGGAGCATATAGTGTGGAGGGATTGGGTTTTCTTTAGAAGAAGCATTTCTAACAGAGCTGGGTCAGACATGGCTTTGTAAGTCAAGCAGAGATCACCTCTAAGTAGGCAATATGAGACAGAGAATAGTTGGTGTGTTTTGAATCTGTCCATATAGGACAAATGTTTAAGGCCTAGGATCCTCTTTGTAAGGTACTTTTGTGGCCTCGACCTAAAGAACAGAAACAAAACCCAAAATCACTGTGGACAGTAATAAAAGACAGAATCCAAATTTTAAGTAACTTTTCTAGTTTTCGCTATACTCTGCATACAAAACCTTATATTTAGTAAACTCTCTTTTTAAATGAAAACTTATAACTTACTCTACTTTATTAATATTCTCCTTTTGTTTATATTACTGTTTTTATCTGCCAACAATATACATGTATGTAATTTATGTATTTTGTAACTATCAAAATTCCTTCATTGCTATTTGTATTGAAATGTATCTGTATTTACTGCATTATATATCGTTGGAGCTTTTTTCCCCGAGCCTCCGCTGAAAAAGAGGAATAGCTCAGTCGGATACTCCCGGTCAACAAATGTAACATAAACAATAAATAAAATAAATAAATTAATTTAGCACTCTCATTCTCTTTACTTCTAGAATTTCATCAGAATAACAAATACATCAACTAAATGCATCCTTATACACTTTTCCATTGTGCTCAATAATTCAATTATCCAGTCACAGTACATCACTAATTAATTAATTAACTGGAAATTGTCCACTCTTATTAAGTATCTGTTGGGTTGTTTGTTTATGATAACTTGTTGCAGTTGAACTCTTTTTTTCTAGTGGCTCCTTTAGCTGTTTAAAACTTTCATTTAAAGGCTCACTGCTGCTTTTCAGCCATGAGTAACATTTCTGCAGTTTGTTTCCCATCCTCCCTCCCTGTTGGTGTAGTGTTTTTATAGTTGGTGGCTTTGCAGTTGCCCGCCCCTAGTGTAAATTTGATCTGGGACCCTCCTCCCAGTCTAGTGTCATTACCTCATTCTACCCAGTACAGGGAGAGCATTTGAGAAGGCCAATCAGCTTAATTTCTGCTACTGCTTTCTCTCTTTCCAAAAAAAAAAAAAAAAAAAAATGTATCTGCTTTTACTGTATCTGCGTTTTTTCCTACTTTATTTTGCTTTTGCATCATCTTAAAAGTACTCAATTTTATTTATTACTGCTTGGTGTAACTCATTCTAAGCATTTTAGTTTAAGCACCTGGGCTTCAGACCAGTTTTACATTAGGAAGGTTTGTGGTCTGCACTGTAGTGGCAGAACAGGTAGCTTACATCCTTCTAAGTTGGGAACTGCTGATTGAGGGCTCAGTGTCTGTTATTCTAAAAGTGTATTAATTCTGGTTTAAGCACTTGGGCTTGAGGCCAGTTATTTTACATTAAGAGGGTTCGTGTTCTGCACTCTTGTGGGAGGAGAGGCTGGACTCTGTCCTTCTGACCTGGGAATTTCTGGTTAAAGCTTATAGTGCCTGCATATTTGAACTGCTTCTTACTGAAATTGGTACACCTCGTTTGCTGTAGCATAGACTAGATCCAGGCCTGCTGAATCTAGCTTTGTTTGTATAATTTGAGCACTAATCCAGGCATTCTTTAAAGTATTCAGTTGTATTTATTACTGCTGGTAGTAACTTGATTAAAGTGTAGCTATCATTTCTAAGTCTTTTGGATTAAGCACTTGGGCTTCAGACCAGTTGTTTTACATTAGGAAGGTCTGTGGCCTGCACTGTGGTGGCAGGACAGGTAGCTTACATCCTTCTAAGTTGGGAACTGCTGATTGAGAGCTCAGTGTCTGTTATTCTAAAAGTGTATTAGTTCTGGTTTAAGCACTTGGGCTTCAGGCCAGTTATTTTACGTTAAGAAGGATTGCGGTCTGCACTCTTGTGGGAGGAGAGGCTGGACTCTGCCCTTCTGAGCAGGGAATTTCTGGTTAAAGGCTTATAGTGCCTGCATATTCTAACTGTTTCTTACTGAAATTGGTACACCTTGTTTGCTGTAGCATAGACTAGATCCAGGCCTGCTGAATCTAGCTTTATTTGTATGCTTGTTGTTTATTTCCTGAAATGCTAATTCCACCTAAAACGCGGCCTTTTAGCACTTCTGTGGATCCCTAGTGATATCTGCATTGCTTACTGTACTTATTTCCTTGTTTCACTTGAAAGAAAGTTACTGTTTGTCATTTTGCATTTAAGTTACCTGTAACACATTGCATTTAAGTTACCTGGCACTTGCTCACTAAAGCAATTATATAAGTCAGCTCTAAAAAATTAAAAGCACTACACCCTCACAAACTCCCCTTGAGTACCTTTTTCCCCATTGGCCCTTTTTTCAATTATAAAGGAATTCCCAATACTATTCTAGCATGTCCAAAGGTCAGTTGTCAATCTCCTCTCCAGTCCAGCTGGTGAATCTGGGAATCCTGAGGCAATGTTACAACTGCCTCATGTACAGAGACAACCCTCTCCTCCTCCCAACAAATTCCAACACATGTGAGAGATGCAACCATATAGCCAAACTGGAGGCTAAGCTCTCTCAACTCAGTACTGGCATAACCAGTCAGGAGGAGAAGGAAACCACACTCACTACAATTCCAGTCTCACATAGACCTACCACGACAACAAACCGAACACATAAACACACAAAAACATACTCGGGGGCTCTAAATAAAAATCTGCCTAAGCAGCAGAGACCTCCAAAGCAGACACCCAAGCAACCGCTACCCCAAAACAAAACACGTGCAACACATAGCTCACAAAGCCAGTGTGCCGAAAAGTCATAGCCCTTAAGGCTAAACAACACACCTGATACACTTGTAATAGGTGACTCTATCGTCAGGCACACTGACATCCCGCTCACCAGGCTGAACAAGGAGAAGGTCACGGTGAGCTGCCTGTTGGGTGCTAGGATCCGCCACATAACACAAGCACTCAGGTCACTCCAAGGCAAGTACAAATATGACTCAGTCATTGTCCATGCTGGTGTGAATGACCTGAGACGTACCTCCCTGGACTACATGAAATGAGACATAGAGGAGCTCTCTGAGCATGTAGCCCAGGCCGGTATGACCATGACCTTGAGTAGCATCTTAACCTCACCAATAATGATGCCACAATATGAAGACAAGATGATCAATTTCAACAATTGGCTTAAGTGTTGGTGTCATTCAAAGGGGATCCAATGCCTGTCAGCCTGGGATGACATGCTCGACAAGCCACGATGCTTCGCTAGGGACGGCTTGCACCTGTCACCCCTGGGCTTTCGGATATTGGCAAAGGCTCTTGCTACCCCCATAGTGCCTTTTTAGGCAAGGCTCAAAAGACAAACCCACCTCCATAGGTATCACAAGGGATAAGAAACTAAGAGTAATGCTACTCAATGCCAGAAGTCTAAACCTCAAGATGCACGCACTTGAAACTCTCCTTAGCATGGAGAACATTGATATCTGTGCAGTAACAGAAACCTGGTTCAAGGCTCCCGAGAGCACCCCAGCACTACCAGGTTATACCTCATACCATGCTTTTCTGCCCCAAAACTTGGACCGAACCACAAAAGGAGGGGAGTATCAATATTCGTCAAAGATACCCACACCTCCAGGTTGGTGGCACAGCACGAAGCATCAGAGACTATCCATGTGCAACTAACTGTGGGTAAAACTGCCTTCCAGTTTATAGCCTGCTACAGACCACCCTCCCAAACACAGGAACCCCACTTGGCCTTCCTGAGAATACTGGAAAATATGAAGGTCTCTCCAAACACCATTATATTGGGCAACTTCAACTACCCAAACATAGACTGGGAGCATTACTCTAGCTCCAACACCCTAGCCCAAAGGTTCCTAGAATTTATAAACTCAAATGCTATGGAACAACTTGTTACCACTCCCACAAGAGGGGAAAACATACTGGACCTGATCATCACCAACATGGGGACACTATGCTCCAGACCAGAAGTGTATCCCTCACTGGTAAGATCAGACCATAAACTAATCTCACTGGATATTCACATCCCGACCCCACCCCCTGCCCAGAAAACCACAGTGAAAAACTTCTCTAAAGCAAATTTCACACGCCTCAAAATCGAGGCGAAATCCTTCAAAGCCTCCGGGCCTGTGGAAAATACGGCCCAGACCGCAGAATCCTTTATAAACGCATTCTATGAACACCTTCAGGAATGCATGGATCATGCAACCCCAAATAAAACCTAGACCCAATCCTCCAAAGGCAGACGTCCTGTCTGGTGGACCCCAGCCATAAACAAACTATACAATAGAAGGAGGAAGCTACTACATGATAGAGCAAAATCCCAAAAAGGGAAGGCATCTCTGATCAGTATTAGCAAAAAACTACGAGCACTCATAAAATCGTCTAAGGCCAGCTTCGAGAGAAAAATTGCACAGGACACTAAGGATAATCACAAGGCTTTCTTTAGTTATGTTAGGAACCTGGGTGGGAATTCCCAGATATGCTCAGAATTAGTCCAAAATGACACAAAATACACCGAGCCCACAGACATTGCCAACATCCTAGCTGACAGGTTCAGTGCAAACTTCTCCCCCCCTCCCCACCAAAAGGGCAAATATCTATCCCAACAGAGTGCTGCCCCCCTGACATCTCAGATGCTCAGGTAAGAGCCGCCCTCTCCAAAGCAAAAAACACAGCATCAATGGGACCAGATGGTGTTCCAGGCTGCGTCCTACATGAACTCCAAGAAGAGCTAAACCCAAACATAAAACTACTGTTCAATCTTAGCCTTACTACAGGATATGTACCCAAAGAGTGGCGTACAGCAACAGTGGTCCCTGTCCACAAAGGTGGTGCCTCAACGGATCCTGGAAACTATCGCCCCATAAGCCTGACTAGCTTGGTCTGCAAAGCTATGGAAAGGATCATCATGGACCTCATAAATAAAGATATTGGGGACCTACAGACACTGGATCCTACCCAGTTTGGCTTTGTTAAGGGCAGATCCTGCCTCTTAAACCTGGTCAATTTCTTTGAAACAGTCACCAAGGCCATTGACGAGGGGAAGGTGGTCCACACAGCCTACCTGGACCTCGCAAAAGCCTTCGATACAATACCCCACTCGGGCATTATAGATAAGCTCACCAGCTTAAATATAAACCCCTATGTCACTAGATGGGTTGCAAACTGGCTCAAGGACAGAACCCACATGGTTAGAATTGCTGGAGCCATGTCAGACTCCAAACCAGTTACAAGTGGCGTCCCACAAGGCTCAGTCCTCGGACCTCTCTTGTTCGGTATATATTTCTCGGCGGTACAGGCCAACACAGAAGGACTGCGGCTGACCAAGTTCGCAGATGACTGCAAACTGGGCGCCATAATCAACTCTCCAGCCGACACAAGCATCCTCCAAAAGGGCCTCATAGAAACAGACAACTGGTGCCAGAGCCATGGCCTCAAGCTAAACGCCAAAAAGTGTATAGTCATCCCCTTTGGCAAAAACAAAGTGCCCACAAATTACCACATAGGTGGTAATCCATTAATTACAGAAGAAGTCATTAGGGACCTGGGGACCCAAGTTGATAGCAATCTCTCATTTGACAACCACGTGGCCAAAGTGGTTAGAAAAACATTTTATATAGCTCACCTAATCATGAAGGGATTCACATCTAGATCAGGGGAGGTCATCGTACCTCTTTACTCATCCCTCATCAGGCCCATAATTGAGTACAATGCCCCTTTTGGGATGTACCTTACCAGACACCTGCAGCAACTGGAAAGACCCCAAAAGTACCTCACCAAGAGGATCAAAGGGCTCAAATAGATGCCATATGCTGCCCGGTAAAAGAAATTCCAGCTCTACTCAGTGGCATACCGCCTGCTCAGAGGCAATCTTTGCCTGACGTATAAAGCCATGTCCAACCCGGAATTAATGGACATGCTGCACCTCAGAAAATCCAAATCCCATCGAGCTACGCGCTCAAGAGACTTGAACCTCAGCACTGAAATAAATAGGACATGCTGGAGGGACAGATTCATAACCCAAAGGCTCCCTTCACTCTGGAATAAAATCCCAGTCCAGGTTAGGCAGAGTCCCACATTGACTCTCTTCAAGAGGAATCTTGATGAGTGGATGGGAGATCATAGGTTTACCCCGGCTATCACTTCTGTGTCACTGTTAGACAGAGGCACAGTATACTAACCTCAAAAAAAGGCATAGCAAAATTAATTTAAAATGGGTGGCGAAAGCCAAACACACTCTGGCTAGGCTTATAAATGCCCTAGGGCAGATAGCCTAGTATGAACCTATGAACCTATGAACCTATGAACATGAAATAGTCAGAAATTTAAAACTATAGTAACACAGACTATAACTTAAAAATATTAAATATACTTATACCTTAATAAACTCTTAATAGACATGGTCTCATTCAATCCAGGAAACACATCTGCATGTAAAAATACTTGCCAACTGATGCAAAACCTGTTGTTCCATTACCTTTTAAGAGAGTTTAAGCAATATTGAAGAAACTGTCCATGATTTGTTTCCTTTGTCTCCACCATACCCTCATTGTTAAGGAAAAAAGCTGATAGGTCTGCTGCTGTCAGTATGACAGTGCTCAATAAGTGTTTTGCCAGCCTTCAATGCTGATAAAATACTTTGCACATTTTGAGGGGCGTCACTTATTTCAAGTATCACTCTCCAGAAAAAAAATGATTTAATGCAAACTGCTTATATGTTACTAATGTGTACAAATGTATTAGTATTTAATTGCTAAAAGCCCCTATGATCTGGCTCATGGCTGAAAATGGTCTCAGAACCAGTCCATGTACCCAGTTAACAAAGACATACATACTTATTTATTATTATTTATTTATTTTACATTTGTTGACTGCGTTAGTCCGACTGAGCTGAAGTGCCCTTTTTCAGCGGAGGCCCGGGGAGAAAAGCTCCAACATATTATACAATTTTCATTATAAATTCGCATTAAACAGCAATGTTACAGGATTATTACAAGGCATTAGGTAGCAATACAATATTATACAGTGTCAGTAATCAGGAGTATAGCAAAGCTCTTTCAAGATGTATTAAAAGAAATAATATGTCATTAAGATGAATATAGTTTTTGGGGTAAGTTGTTAAAAAAAACAGTTTTATCATGATGTAGTTGCGTGAAGGCAAGACAATTACAATTTGCTTAATAGATTTAGAAGACAGTAGAAAGAGTAGTCAAGAGGGCTAGTGAGAAGAGTGAGTTAAGGACTGAAAGCAGATTAAGGTATGAGAAGTAGGGGATGTTTAAGGAGGGAGAGTGCAAAAACATGCATACTTATATACATAATGAATCAAATATCTTGAGTGTCAGCCTTCTGAAGCTCTATATCGCAGTTGTTGATTTACTGACTCTGCTGATCGGATTGTATGTACATTTTGAGTCAAGAGCTGATGAAAAATCTTCATGACTCATTTTAGAGAAACTCAGAAACAATTGCTAACATGCACTCTGCAAGGGTGAGCTAGGATGCCGGTAGATGTGGCCTTGACAAAACAAGATCAGTGAGTCAGATCTCAACAAAATATTTATAAGCTGCCACCAGATCACTAATATATAGCAAAACAAAATGATTACCTTTAAACTAAAAATATACAGATATTACAATAATGAAAAACATACAAGAAGTATGACACTGAAATAGTTATCCTTCACAATTTACTCTTCAGTCTTCAAATTATTATCTGTTTACTTGCCTGTCAATTAAAACTTAACAAATAAGATAAAATAAAAAAAAAATAACTAATGTATGTATTCTGTAAAAAAAATCTCACATACAGCATTTTATGAAGGATTTTCCTGGGAAAAATTAGATTCTTTGTATTTTAAGCAAAAAAGAAAGGAAATACAAACAGAAACAAAAGATTGTAGAAATTCTAAATGTGCATTGCACTATATATTTTTTTCTCCAGGCTGTAGGATTAAAAAGGAAGGAACAAATCTAACAACCACTAAGTAACAGATTTAAGATTCCCCAGATGTGCTATTTTGTCTCATTTGGGGCATACAGTTATTAATAATGTACAACTATTTTGAGACAGGGTAAATGAAAAGTGACAAGGCAAGAAATCACACAATTAAATTTGAAATTGATCAATGGCTTTAACTTGTAGATGTCTAAAGCATAACATTGGAAAGATGAGTTTAAATGTGCAGCAAAATACAAGTAACTTATTTCTCAGTTCATCTGCTAAGCATACACAAGGATTAAGCTTAGTACAGATTTTATTGTATTGTTCTAGCATTTATCAGACAAAATTCATGAAATGGAAATTATATGTCAGTTATTTATTGCCTGTGCAGATGAATGAAGTTGACTGTTCCATTGAAAAGACAATTTGGACTAAGAACAAAAATCTAACAATGAGTTTACAAATGTAAACATCAGTTTGACTTGCCAGTGCCAAGATACCCACAACATTCTCAGTAATTTGTGATTCTAACTTTATTTTTGTATAATTATTAATATATATTATTTTATATACAGTAAATAAAATATGATCCTCTCAGAATGGTAAGCTAGTTACTTCCTTTGTCCTTTAGCTTGTCTTGGATTCATACAACTTTTTATGAAAGCAATACTTTCCAAAGCAATTGTGTAAACTTTTTTCTGTAATGCATGTTTCTACTTTGTAATGCTTGTATAAAAAAGTATCTTGCAGGTGGAGGATTTATACGTTCTATTATTTTTATTAATTTATTTTTTATTGTTGTAGTTGCACTTAAGCTGTTAACTTCTGAAAACTGTTGACTTATCTGCATCTATCCCTCTACCTGTCTATCTATCTATCTATCTATCTATCTATCTATCTATCTATCTATCTATCTATCTATCTATCTATCTATCTAACTATCCCTCTGTCTATCTATCTATTTATTTATTTTTATTTATTTATTTAACATTTGTTTACCAGGGTGATCTGACTGTGTCTACAGAACCCATTTTCAGCAGAGGCCCGGGGAGAAAAGTTCCACATACAGTACAATACAAATACAGTATAATCCCAAATACAATAAATACAAATACAGTATAATCCAGTACAATACAAATTACATTAGAAATACTATACAAAAATAAGTTGAAAGAGCAAACTGCGACAAGATGTTGCAATATAATACTACACATCTAGGCAATTATATACAGTTAAAACATTACAGACAATAATAGCCACTCTCACCATACATGATATAGACAGTGTCCAAAAAACGTAGTACATAGGTAGTGCAATGTGTAACATTGACTGTAACAGTACATGCAAAATAGAATGTTAGTTTCAGTTAGGAAAATAGCAGCCAGAAAGTTAGTGATGCAGACATATAGTGAGAGAGAGTTAAGAAGAATAGAAGCAATAAAGCCTGAGCAGTAGCTTAAGGATATGGTATAGAAGCAGAGAAGGAGTTAGAAGAGCCTTAGGATCTTGCAGTCTATGAGGGATTGAAATGTGTCTATCTATCTTTCAGTGCTCATTTAAAGGCTTCTAACATTGTAGTATGTATTTTAAAGAGACCTATAACAACAGTTCTGTTTATAAATGTATAGCCTGAGCAAAAATCAGACTATACAAACATTTTTCTTCACTTTCTGAATTTAGCAGTCCATTTATTTTAACACAAGACCTCACATTTTTAAGATTTCATTCACTTGATCAGTTTAATTATTTTTTATCTCTTTGTTAACTGGGTGGGTGGAATGACCACATGACACTATCAGTGGTGACCTAGGTTGCAGTGAAGGAAAGATATACACATGTTTACAAGAGGTAGCTAAAAAACTCATGTTTCATATGTTTGATAATGAAGAATATGAGAACACGTGAAAATTTATACTAATGATGATATATATCATAGAAGTTAGCAGTTGTATAAGGCTAACAGAAAAAAAAACACATTTTTGTATAAGGAGTTTCTAAACTATCAAACCAGAAATACTGTACTATTAAGCAAAAATGACATTTTATAAAAGATGTTTTTATACTGCCCAACAGACTTCTCCATATACATTGTGTAATTTGGGTTTTGTTAATCTTACTACTAATTATCATTTTACAGATTCTTCCTATGTCCACATAGCAATTACATGTGCATTCATTCATTCTTTCATCCAGGACATGCATTTCGTTTGGAATGTAAGGCAACAAATGTTGTTTGCTGTCTTATCTGTGCAGAGAAATTATTTCAAGAGATCGGTCCCAGTATGGAACAGCTTTGTCGTCATCATTTAAACTGAATGAGGGCCTTTCATGAGTTATAAGGATTATTACAACAAAATCTCTAGGAGCTGGGTGTTCCTCACTGTAACTTTAATGGTAGATGTGTGGAGTCAACAATGTTATATAAGCAATTGTTCTAAGAATGTAGAGGTTATCTGATTAATTCTGCCAGTGACTGTTAACAAATTAGTTTCTTGTAGTAGGAAATAGTGCTGAATTCTGGCATGTGGAAGATAAATCAACATCCATATCATATTAACACCATTTCTTTCAGCTTTCCCAATGTGATTTGTTGGTGTTTTTATTATGAGATTTATTAAATGAGGCCAGAAGAAGAAGGATCGCGAATTTAGCCAAGCTCTGTCTCTTTGTTTCAGTAATGTTTTAATGTCAAGGTTATCTAAGGGCATTTCTAACCTGTTAGCCTTCTTTCCTCTTAAGAAGCAATGTATTTTGTATGCTAGTAGAGTTATGAAGCATGAGAGGAATTCTTTAGGGTTTTGTTACTGCATAAATGTTTGCATTATGTTGCCCAGTGTAAATTATCAAAATGGATTCGATTCCAATTTTTCAAGAAATGAAAAGGTGCATATAGTTTATTAGCTGCGAGACTGTGCATGTTTTAAAAGAACGTTTAGCTAGAATTGGACAATGGTAACTAAGAATACTACTTATCACTGACACACGTGCACATCTACAGGCAATGTTAGTTATTAGGTCTTTTAGCTTCATTCATCATCTGATTTAAATTCTATAAGCTAAGGAATCAGTCGAGGTGTTGTCTACCAGGTGTAGAAACATTTTAATTTATACCCTCTAAGTACTGTGGTTACCCAGGCTGTGCCTGTAAATGTTACATTGTGACCAGTGTACTACCCTAGCAAATAAACTTAAACTAATAAAAATAAATGCATTATTTTGGACCTGAAGGAATTATGTCTTGTAATGTTTGTTTAAATAATGTTAATGTAGAATATGGTATGATATAAGCCATTGCAGTATTTTGTTTGGTGGGCTTACCTATCTCTAGGTTTGCTGTGAGTCATTTTGGGGATTTTTCATTAGTATTGTTGGACTGGATTCATTACATACATTTACAGACTTATGTTCAGCAACTGAATAATACCATTGCATCTCTTCAGGAATTCAGTTCGAACTCTGAAAAAATGTTAAATGGTACATTGCAGCTGGTGGATTTAACATTATAACTTTTGCAATTTTGTATACATTACTATATGCATTCCAAACTAGATAATCCTTTATATCTTATTAATGAGGAACATTCCTTTCATAGTTGTTAGCAAAAATGTTTACAGAGTCATATCAGACACCATCTTTCATCTATAAACAATGTATGGTAAACATTACTGTATGTTCTTAAGGAAGAATAACTGATAACACCATAAAAACATGACAATAGACATCCAAGACAGTATAGTACTAATATAGCACTATTACTTATCTGTGTCTAGCATATATAATGATGCATTCTGACAAAAACTTAGACATTATAAGCAACTGTAAAGCTGCACCGTATAGGAAGCAGATAAGCAGGAATATAACATGATATGAGTAATTTATGATTTAATAAACAAATATACATCATTAAACAAATCACGCCCTCCTTAGTGACGTAGCTGTTGTTTGTGTTGCACGTATACTAAATTAAAGACATACAAAAATAATCAGTACTACCAGACTGTCTCCTGTTTGTGTTGCACGTATACTAAATTAAAGACATACATAAATAATCAGTACTACCAGACTGTCTCCTGTTTGTATTGCACGTATACTAAATTAAAGACATACATAAATAATCAGTACTACCAGACTGTCTCCTTTAGTCTTGCTGCAGATAGAACAATATGATACTAAATAACTACTAGCTGGCAGACCTGGCACAGTGACAGTGTTGCACAGCTTTCTTGCAGTATTTTCAGGTCATCCTGTCACCTGAACAGATAAAAGGATGCCTGCAATGACAGTAGCAGCATACCTCATCATTCAGATGAAAGGAACTGTGCAGTCTCTTGGTCTCTTGGTATAGTTAGATAACAAATTGTAACATATGGAGGCAGACATCTAATATCACCTCCTACTGCCTCCCCTTGACTGAAACCTATTTTCAGACATGAGTGGCAACCTCCTTCTCAGTCGCTGTGAAGATGGCAACTCAGTTTTATGTTAGCACACAGCATAAATCCAGAGAATATCTGGACAAATACTTCTCTGATGTTAATTTTAACACAAAACACATCCTGCCTTGTATGACATATATTTTCCACTGTGGATCTGTATAATTAGAGGCTTATATTTTAAACAATGTTTGGCTTTCTTATAATTTACAAGACAAGGTCATTTTGTGTATTGATTTTTCTCTGCCTACTGTTCCGTATGTTTAAACGCTATAGTTTAAAATAATACAATTCATAAATCGCAGACGAGATAGTGGGCCAGATTATTGAAGTGCTGCTATTGTATGTGTGTTGTGCATGTCATAGCAAGCTATTTCGTATTCATTAAACAGTTTTGCACTTAGTGCAGATCCTCAAAACAAGGATAAAAGGCAGAATATGCTGATGAAAGCTTAAGTAGCCAAATTAAATGCTAATTAACCAATCCAAGATGAGAGAGCTAGTCAGAATGTATAAAGAATGTATTTAGTGATTGTGCACACTCAGTGCTCCCTTTTGCCCTGAAATCTTTGGAATACAGCAATGATTACACTTGGAAACAATGTCAGGAGGTGCTGCTGCCATTATTAACCATGATTAACCCGTATAAGCAACTTTATTTCAAGGTGCTGCTGCTGCTACTGCCAGACATAGGCCAAGAAGAAGAAGAAGAAGGGTGTTTAGACCCTGTTTGACTTATTGTGGATTGCATGACACAGAAATTATATAGTAAAGGACAGAGAAACACTACAAGAAATATGCAACATCTGCCACCCTCAGCTGATGCCCTGAGGAAATCATAGAGAACCTATCCCAATGGAAACAAAGGTATGTCTAGATTTATGTATACTAGCTATGGGTGCTTTCCAGATACCCACAGGAGATATGATAGGAGTGTCACAGGCCTCAGCTTCTGGAATATTGCATCAGTTTCTAAATGCAACAAAACAAAATGAAAGAGATCTTATCTGTTTCTCATGCATCCCAGATGAGAGATCAAGAACCATGCAGACACTTTATGCAATAGCACACTTCATTGAAGATTTAGGGGCCATATATTGTACACAAATGCAAATAGCAGTCTCACCTGGTGAACAGGGAAGGAGGTACATTAACAGCAAAGTATACAACTCTGTAAGCTGTCAGGTTATCTGTAATGTCCAAGGGATAATCTACAATGGCTGTGCAGGTAGCACAGTCAGTTTTCATGACTCACACATAAGGCACACCTGTGAGCTGTACAGAACATTTGCTAGGGGTGACTTTCCACAGCTTGCAGTTTGTAGTGGGAGATCTAGATTATGCACTGAAACCTTGCCTCATTACACCTGTGAGAAGCACAAACAACCCCACAAAGCAAGGATACAATGATGCCCACACTCAATGTAGGAATATCATAGAATGTGCACTTTACTTGCAAAAATCATGGTTTCAGTGTTTAGACACATCAGTATGTCCCCTACAGGACAACTCAGCAACCTCTCTGCCCAAATACTGAGTCTATGCCATGTTGCACAATACAATTCTTGTGAGACAGCTTTATCAAGGACAGCAAGGGGCAGGACCACAGTTTCAAGAACCATAGGCAGGGCCAGCAGCTGCAGCAGATACTGATGAAGAGCATGAGGAAGAACAACCAGCTGCAGATGGTGCTGGCAGACATAGGCATGCACAATTTGTCATGGCTTTTGTTAAGAGGCAAGGCAGAGCACAAACACAGGCTATCCAAGTAAAAACCTAGATCCTTAGCACATCCGAATATTAAAGCTAATGCTTGCAAAAGTCCACAATCTTTACTTAATCATGTAATGGTTATGTTCTGTTGGCAATAAACAAAGACAGCTCCCAAGAACACATCTTGTAGCTACAGTAATAAGAAAGTCAGTGTGAATCCTGTACAAAACAGAGGTATATAACTGATTACTCTCATATGCAAATACTTATATTTTCCTAAGCTAAAACATGTTTCAGGCATACAGTAATGTCTGTAATAGTTTATGACTAATGTTTGCAATATGCAGCTATGGATTTTGCCCAATACCATGCATCAGGAATTTCAGTTGAGTACTGTATGTAAACCAATGAGCAGGTCAGTGGTAGCATCACTTGCACCAGTATACCAATGAGCAATAAATAAATATCTACTTTGACTTTATTACTAGGAATACTATCGGAAATGCAATGAGGGTCAACAATTACTTAAACCATCATTCAAAACTGAGTAGGAACAATAAATAAAAACATTTCTTCTGCAACACATTTATATTAAAGCAAGCTTCTGAGTAAGCAAGCATTAACTATCCACTCTGTGCATCAGACATATATGCAAACCAAAGTCACAAATAAATGTGCAAACGTCAGGGCACAGCCATCATCACTGAACATGGTGGGGAGGGTGACAGGAGGGCAAGCCTTACACCAAAGAAGTGAGTATGTGAGTAACAGAGACTTTATTCATTAAGCATACACTTGTCAGGGCCAGTGGCAAGATATGTATATCAATCAATAGTAGTGTTTAAATAATGAGTGTGTGTGTGTGTGTATGTGTGTGTGTGTGTGTGTGTGTGTGTGTGTGTGTGTGTGTGTGTGTGTGTGTGTGTGTGTGTGTGTGTGGTGGTATGGTCAATATTTTTTTTTCAATGTGTCTGCATAAATATAATCAACCACTGTGCTACCACTATGTCCTGGTATCGTGAACCAGTATGTGCCATGCATGGCAAAGCAGTCAGCTCAATTTCATCACCCCAGACCATGAGAACTACCTATGCCAGGAGACTCATTGCTAATTCCATGGCCCTGGATAGGAGTTGGGGTGCTACCTGAATGGGAGCTATGTCTGAGGGAGAAGATCTCATCATGACTATGGTCAGAATTAGGACCATGTGGTCTACTATATCTGTCTGTGGACACCATATCACTGACTGAGTGGTGGAAGTAGTGCCACTACGGAAGCATGTTCTTGTATGGCCACACCAGAGATGACAGATGATATAGTGGCCCCTTGGGCATGTGGATGTCAACCTTCTCCCAGAAGATGGTCCATTACAGACACTCCCTGATCCAGGAATCATTCTTAGGTGTTATTTATGAAATACAACTTGACTATTTAGGTTATGTAGATATATATATACGTATATGTTTTACAATTCTTTATTATTCTTCACTATTTTCACAATATAATGCATAATGTTCCCTTAAATGTCTCTTTTCTATGTGTTTTTATATGTATTTTTATGGATGGTTTTGCACATACACACATACACATTTGAGGAGCCCAGTTTCAATATATGCATTTCTATATGTATATGTATTCTTTTCTTCATATACAGGAATGCAAGAAAGAGGATGAGCATACATGTTTTGGAATGTAGTTTCATAATACATTTTTTTTTTATATATAAATATTCATAGATAGGAATCTGCGAGTATAGTTTTTTACATACAGAATTTATAGAATGTACAGTTTATGCAGTTTGCACATGTATTTTCACATATATATTTATATTTATTTATATTAAGGGAATTATTCAACTATTTATTTTGCAATTCCATTATTAGCTATTTATAATACTAAAATTTATAAGACATGCATTTTTTTATATATATTTTTCTATATTACCATCAATTTTAAAATACAAGTATTTTTAATATGAAACATAAAATATTTTTAATGTAATGTATTTTAACAGAATATGTACTGAAACAGCATTGGAATACTTTAGATGTCTTTAGAATATTTGCTTATGCAAAGAGTTTTTTTGCTATATAAGGCTGCAAGAGCTTCCATTAGACACATGCTTATACAATAGTTAAAGATATAATTGATTTGCAGTTAGTTCAACTGATTGCTTAATAGATTGCTTGTGGAGATTGGCTAATGAGTACAAAGAATAGTATTTAAATGTAGTGAAGATATGTTTGTGATATAAAGTCTGAAGAAACGTTCATCGCAACGTGAAAGCGCTCACTGTTTTTATTTGTTTTTCTACAATAAAGAGTTGCCGTCAAGCCGTGGAGTACTTCTCTTGTTTTTTCAATACATTTATATTAAAGCAAGCTTTTGAGTAAGCAAGCATTAACTATCCACTCTGTGCATCAGACATATATGCAAACCAAAGTCACAAATAAATGTGCAAACATCAGGGCACAGCCATCATCACTGAACATGGTGGGGAGGGTGACAGGAGGGCAAGCCTTACACCAAAGAAGTGAGTATGTGAGTAACAGAGACTTTATTCATTAAGCATACACTTGTCAGGGCCAGTGGCAAGATATGTATATCAATCAATAGTAGTGTTTAGATAATGAGTGTGTGTGTGTGTATGTGTGTGTGTGTGTGTGTGTGTGTGTGTGTGTGTGTGTGTGTGTGTGTGTGTGTGTGTGTGTGTGTGTGTGGTGGTATGGTCAATATTTTTTTTTCAATGTGTCTGCATAAATATAATCAACCACTGTGCTACCACTATGTCCTGGTATCGTGAACCAGTATGTGCCATGCATGGCAAAGCAGTCAGCTCAATTTCATCACCCCAGACCATGAGAACTACCTATGCCAGGAGACTCATTGCTAATTCCATGGCCCTGGATAGGAGTTGGGGTGCTACCTGAATGGGAGCTATGTCTGAGGGAGAAGATCTCATCATGACTATGGTCAGAATTAGGACCATGTGGTCTACTATATCTGTCTGTGGACACCATATCACTGACTGAGTGGTGGAAGTAGTGCCACTACGGAAGCATGTTCTTGTATGGCCACACCAGAGATGACAGATGATATAGTGGCCCCTTGGGCATGTGGATGTCAACCTTCTCCCAGAAGATGGTCCATTACAGACACTCCCTGATCCAGTGTGTCATTCATTGTGGCTAAGGAGTCACACACATGGTTCAGGAAGTCCTATACATCAGAAAGAACAACATTTAGCACTTGGACTATCTCTTCAAAGGCCCTGTTGGAAAGGTGCCTGTGACTCCATCATGGCCTTACACATGCTTCATGTGACAGCTACTGGCAGACTAACATTAGGAGGAGGGTGGACAGCAGACATCCTCTGATTACCTCTACTAACCTCATTATGTGGCACTTGACTCACACAATGGCTACAGGGAAAATCAACCAGCTCTGCAAGTAGAGTAACCAAACTAACCTGATCAATTGTGTCACTGGCATACTGGCTGTGTTCAAAATATGGTCAGTGGTTACTGGAGGCAAAAACTCAGTGTCAAACTGACCCTTACCACCCCCAGACTGTGACTTTTCATCACTCCATCAGAGATTACTGATACTCTAACATCAGGCGGTAGGAGTTCCACAGTGCCACTAGCAGGATTACCTATGATAACAAGTAATCAACACAACAAAGGAAGACAACTAGAATACAAACTGATCACCTTTATTTTAGGTAAAATGCATTTTAAACAATAATATATACTAATGTAATGCAAAAACAACTTTCAGGAATACATAAATCTAGTTCATATACAGTGATAACAATAAAAAAGATGTGCTTACAAGGTGCAGGTGATTGAACAAACTCAGCACCCAAGGGAGATGAAACATGGCTGACAAGCACTGCAATGCAAATGACACAAGAAACAGAAAACAATTCTCTTTACAGCTGCAGAAAAATCTCATACAAAAGACTACTATCCAGTTTAATTCCCCGTCATCCTTCTCTCTCTCTCTCTCTCTCTCTATTCTATCCCACTCTTCTTGATATCTCTCTTTCTCTCTCTCTCTCTATATATATATATATATATATATATATAGATATATATATATACATACGGCTTACTATCAAAATTTTAATGATTCCACGAGTGATGACTTATGGAACAAAAATGTCGAAAATTACAGCATCAAAAAGTCACATGTGCGACACCTTCAAAACACTGACTGTTCGATGTCAGCATAGTTGACATTATTGAAATGTGCCTTGACTTCCAATGAGTGTCTATTCTCAGTTTGCAGGGGGGCAAGCCCCCCTGCACCTCCCACACCCCCCTGCTAATTATATATTACAACTCTGAGATCACACTACAGTGAGGAAAAGGGCAAAGTTTCCAATCCCCACTGTAGTGCGATCTACAATCAAAATGTTGATCTCAAAACATCGAATGCGCACTAGCGTTCACTGTTGCAGGTTTGACATATCTCAAATCACAGTTATGATAACTTTGAAAACTGCTGTTTGATAATCAAAGTCGGCATAACAGCATTTGAGATTTTGATATTTTGATTGTTAACCTACACATACATATATATATAATTATATATATATATGGGTCTACTTCATAAGATCAACAAACCATTTGATCGACATTCATTTGGTTGACAGCTCATTTGGTCGACAACCAGTATTCAAGGCAAAAATTCGGGAATTGCCCCCCTCCCCAATGTTATGCGACCCTGGAGTTGATATATATAGTTAGTGGGGGAGTGGGGGGCACAGCCCCCCCCACATTGGGGGGTGTGGGGGTGAAGCCCCCCACCTATTTCCATTTAAAACATGAAAATACAACAAAAACTACACATTTTAAACAAAAATAGGTGGGGGGGCTTCGCCGCCCACACCCCCCCTAACTATATATATCAACTCCAGGGTCGCACAACATTGGGGAGGGGGGCAAATCTCAGTTAAGTGCCTTGACTACTGGTTGTTGACCAAATGAGCTGTTGACCAAATGAATGTCGATCAAATGGTCTGTTGATCTTATGAAGTAGACCCATATATATATATATATATATATATATATATATATATATATATATATATATATATATATAAACATATACACACACACACACACACACACACACACACACACATGATGCAAGAGAAATATATTTGCAATGAGAATTATTTAATTATATTGTGTACCTGCACATTCTGTAAGACACATACTTGAGTTGTCCTCCATGTCAGTCCCAGCATCAATGATTCTTTGTGAACCCTCTGCTGAACTGTCTGGATCTCTGACAGTGGACAGAACTCCTATGTTTCACTCAGTGGTGATTCAGTAGCAGGTCCACCTCCAACCACATCCCCTAGCCATATGTTCCCTGACAGTTCTAGCCACCTTACATTTTTTCCTTTATTATCATGCCACTGGCTCTATGTCTGATTTTCTGATAGGTACAGCTATGACCTCTGACATGATTTACCTCACTGACCACCTTTTCCTAGATAGTCACTGGAGGACTTGTCACCTCTGCTTCTAAAAGGAATGAGCCATATTGATGTATTACCTGAATGATAATTTTATTTTCCACATCATTGTATTGAGGTTTATAGACTGCTGATGTCTTGAGTGCCATAGTGCTGTATGAAAAAAACATAAAGAACAAGAAAAACGGAAATAAATAAAATTAAGCTTCAACTGATTTTTAACAAAACAAATATGCATGAATGTATGCATTTGTCATGCACAAAAAAATTAAAATGTAAGGTTTCCTATGAGTACACACAATTTAATACAACCCCCCCCCAAAAAAAAAAGAAAATTAAAAACAATGCTAACAGTTTGTAAGGAGAACAACAGATGTGTAACTCTTAGGACACTTTAGCCTTAACAAACAGAATTTACACTTTTCAAGTAAAAATTGATAAAACTTTTGTTAGATATCCACTTGTGTGGAAGGCTGGCAGGTATATATCACAGACTTAACACACACACTGGGCTGCTATGTATGTAAAAGCCCTGACCTTGCTAATGAGGGATACCGCACTCTTCTGTTATAACTGGTCATATTCCTAGAGAAAAGTTTCCATAATATTAAGCAACTTTCTTTACAAACATTTTTAATTGAAAGAAATATCTGACATACGTGGCTATGACAGACAATGCAGACATTAAACCAAGAGGAATATTGTGAAGTGCAATCTATCAGTATGGTTACAATAAAGCATTTTCTAAGAAACAGCAACATACATTTGCACCAAGTCATTTGTTAAACTAGAAAGAAGGTGAACATTTTTGAAAGTAAATAGCAGTATCAACCTTGGTGGATTCAAAAAGTCTCCACTACTGCAATTCAAGTTCCTTACCTACATGACTACATTTACATAGGGCAGATTCAGCCCTCTGAGCACATTAAATGTGCAAATAAGGTGTGATATCATTAGCAATCATGAATGCCACAATCTGTACTAAGTGCAGGGTACTAAATGTGGTGTAAGGACCTATATTATTGAGTGATGTGCTCTATCTCAGCAATTATGAGCATTGAGAAGTGATACCTGCTAAGGGCTTGCAAGTGTGTGACTAGCCTGACTTCAGGAGGAATCAGTGTTAAATATTTAGTTAATATTTAGTGCAAATCTCTTTCTATCACTCTATCCTTGTCTCTCAATCTCTTTTCCACATTTAGTGTCATCAGCTTTTGCATGAAACTTGGCATCATACACAAATGGTGAGGGATTCTAATTGTCATTTCACATTTTATGGCAAAAGCTGAACATTTTAGTTTCAACCACAATAACACAGCTTAGGACAAGCAAGTGTGTATAGCTAAGCTGAGCTATATAAATACTGACTGATAATACTATTGATAGACAGTTTATGTAACATGTGTATTAGGCTGATAGGTAACATATACACCTTATGGGATGTCACATCTGTCCTTATTGCAAATAAGGTTGATGCCTATATTTTTCATTGCCTGAATCTGTTATCAGTGTCCCTTCAAATGTGTTAGTTATACAAAAGAATTCTTGAGTTTCTATGTGTTGAGCTAAGATAATTCTCCTGTCTATACACTTTTATTTACACTGTCAAGGGTTTGAATCTAGATGCCTGTCATACATTTATTTAATGTGTTCACATATTAATAGTATGTGATTAAGTGTGTGCTGCATATGTTGTCAAACAACAGCATCCTCCTTATGTCCTCATCATATTTCCATCTCCCTACACCATCTTCATCCATACTGAAAAGACTTTGGGCAGGATTCACGAAGGCTTGCACGGAGTGTAAGAGACGTGCAACACTCCATGCAAGCCTCGCGATCCAGGAACAGCCCTAAACTCCGTGTAAGAGACCAGCTAAAACGTCTCTTACACGGACTGGGCGTGGACAAGCTAAATACCTCACTTGCATCCGAAAGGTATGCAAATGAGGTATATTAGCGATCCACGAAGCAGAAACCAGTCCGTGTAGGAGACGTTTTAGCTGCAGAAATGTACTCAGTTGACAACTGAGTACATTTCTGCAAAATCCACAACGGAGCGATGTCAGCTCCAAAAAAAGGTTGCATATGATTCAGGCAGCATGCCAATGGCCAAATATGTGGCCATTGGCAAGACAACCTGATGCAAAATTATTTAAACCCGGCGCAGCCCTGCGCAAACGGGCTGCGCTGTATAAAACCATGAAAAAGAAGGTTATAAACCCACAAATGTGGGTTTCATGCAATACATGGAATGATAATGCAGGGACCAGCAGACTAAAACCAACATGGCCACCGTGTAGTGGTTGCTAAGGGGGGAAGCTGAGTCTAAGACATGTAACTAAGCATTAGTAGGCAATCTTATGTAAATGAGGGTTCGGATACTGAATCGCACAGTCACATACCAAATGAGCACAGTCTGAGTAGTGTAAGAGATACAAAAGGGGGAGGAATAGAGTAGGAGATAGGTGACATCACAGGGGGGAATGGTAGAAAGAAATGCAGTTCAATGGAGGCCAGTGTAACATGACAGATGACAGGCACAGATCATGGAAAAAGGTGTGCCACTAGATAAGTCATGGAAAGTCAAGAAATGGAAGGTGTACACTGTAACCTACACCAAAGATTCTTGCTGGCCGTGCATGCGCACGTGTGCGCGCCATGAAGCGCGAGTAGGACAGTGTGCGCACGTGTAAGGCAGTGTGAGTATGTGGGAGCATGTTGGGAGATGTTTAACACTGTTTGTGCGGGTGTGCACGCGTGTAAGGCAGGCTGAGTATGTTAGAGGCTGTTGGCGGACATGTAACAGTGTTTGCGTGGGTGTACGCGCGTTTAAACCCAAATAAGTAGATTCTGAACCGTGTAAGCACGTGTGCGCGCGTGTAAGCCACTGTGAGCGTGTTTCAGATAGTATGCAAGCTGCTCCCCCCTGAGGAAACAGAGAGGAAAAAGGAAGCAACAGAATAAATAGGAAGCTAGCAGGGATAACTGCTGAAGCTAGCAGGTGAAAACAATTAGAAGCAGGCAATTACACAGGCAGAATAGTAGCCCAGCCCAGCACTTAAAACTCTGCAAACAGTAGTGCAGGATGTTTCCATTAAGAGACACTGCAAGACAGGAGTAAGCTAATAGAAGTGAAAACTGAAAAAGCTTCACTCAGAGCAGAAATGTTAGGGGCTGCCATAGCTGTCATAATGAGACATAGGCGACTTGCTGAGGGTGGTGACAATGCAGACGATGCCAGACAACCCACAGTGAGGAGACAGAGAAGAGTGTACAGGCCCAGGGTCACCTACCACGGGTTACATGAGCTGGAGGTAGTAGAGCGCTATAGAGTGGACAGAGAGCTCCTGCAGCAAATTGTTGAGCTGTGCAGGCCACGCCTCACACACAGAACCAACAGAGTGGAACCCATCCCAGTGGAAACCAAGGTATTTGTTGGCCTAAGAATACTAGCAACAGGTACCTTCCAGAGACCAACTGGCGATATGATGGGGATATCACAGGCATCAGCCTCCAGGGTACTACACCAGTTCCTGGATGCCATGTCAGCACATGTCGGTGATCATGTATATTTCCCCAATGCCCGTGAGGTATTGGCCAGCAATATGCGTCTCTTCCAGCAAATAGCGGAATACCCTGAGGTACTGGGTGCTATAGACTGCACACACATACGCATCAAAGCACCAGCAGGTGAGCGGGGTAGGGCCTACATTAACCACAAGGGCTTCCCCTCCATCAACTGCCAGGTCGTGTGTGATGCCCAGGGCATAATAATGAATGTGTGTGCTGGCTGCCCTGGGAGTTATCACGATTCCCACATCTGGCATTTGACGCAGCTGTACCAGACATTTGCCAATGGGGACATCCCACACGGACACCTAGTGGGGGATGCAGGTTATGCACTGGAGCCGTTGCTGATGACACCCATCAGAAATGCACACACACCTGAACAGGAACGCCATAATGAGGCACACGCACAAACGCGTAATGTGATAGAGCATGTGTTTGGGCTGCTCAAGTCATGGTTCCGGTGTCTGGACACATCTGGTGGAGCCTTGCAGTACACACCAACTACATGTACCCAAATTGTCATGGTATGCACTATGCTACATAATATGATCTTGCGAAAACAGCTGCAGCAGGACCAGCATAGGGCCGGGCCAAACAGCCTCCCACCATTGCCAAGGCCAACACAGGCAGAGCGTGACTCGGAGGAGGAACAACCTGAGCCTGCCCCAGTAGGCAGAAGGAGGCGTGCCCAGTATGCCCTGGCCTTGGCAAAGAGGCAACGCATAGCACATACACTGGCACAGTAGGTACCCTGGGAATGATACCCCTCTCAGACTCACTCATATAGTAACAGGGATGCCTAACATGACACAACCTGCTCTCAAACATGTACAGGGAGTGTAGTATATGCATCCGACAGAGGTAGCCCTGCAGCACCACCTGAGGCATGATTGCCATGTGTTAAGCAATGTAACACCATCTAGTATATGCAAACATGAAGACCCTGCCTAACATCTCACCCTCACCAAGCATGATGCCACACTATGAAGACAAGAAGATCAAGTACAATAATTGGCTGAAGTAATGCAGTCAGTCAAAGGGGAGCCAATGTGTTACAGGCTGGGAAGATATGCGGAGTTTGACATGATGCACCACCTGCTAGGGGTGGCATGCACCTATCATGCCATGCCCCATGGATACTGGCAAAGGCTGTCAGTACCCACAGCATGCCCTGAATAGGTAAGTCTCAAAACACAAACCCAACCCATAGGTTCTACAAGGGATAGGAACCTAGATGTAATACTACCCCATGACAGATGTACAAACAGCAAGATGTGTGCAGTGTAAACGCACACAGTAAGGAGAATGTAGATACCAGTCCTGTAATAGAGAACTGGGCAAGGCTCAGAGCAGCAACCTAACACTACCAGGTCACACCACATACTGTGCTGTACAGCCGCAAAACATGGAACAAGCTACAAAAGGAGGGTGACTAGCAAGAAATGGCAAGGATAACCACACCTCCATGTTGGTACCACAACAAGATGCAGCAGGGAATATCCATGGTCAAATACCAATGGCTAAAACTGCCTCGCAGTATATAGCCTGCCGCAGACCACTGTCCTAATACCAGGAACAGCACCTGGCCTATGTCGGAATACATGAATATATCAAGCCCCCCAAACCACATTATATTGCTTGACTGAAAATACCCAGACATACACCGGTAGCATTGTACCAGCACCAACACAGTAGGAGACAATTACCCAGATTCCATAAACCAAAATGCCCAGGAACAATGTACCACCCCCACAAGAGGGGTAAGCATACTGGATGTGATAATCAGCAACATGTGTACTGGATGGCAAGATGAGAAGTGTACCCCTCACTGGTAAGACCAGACCATAGAGTAAGCACACTGGATATACACACCCTGACCCCAGTCCCTGGCCAGAATACCACAGTGAAAAACATGTGTAAAATATAGGTTGCAGCCCTCAAAACCGATGTTGACTCCACAAAAGGCCCTGTGCAAGTGCAGAATATGGGACACACCACAGAACATGTTATACAGGCATTCCATGAACACAGCCAGGAATGCGTGGAGTATGCAATCACAAATAACAACAACACACAATGCCATACACGCAGACATCTGGCATGCTGGGCTCCAGCCATTACCAAACCATGCAAGAGAATGAGGAAGATACCACAAGATAGAGCAAACATAAAAAGGGAAGTAATCACTGACCAGTAGTATGGCAATAACATATGTCCACACATACAATCCACTAAGTCCAGCCACAACAAGTATAACCTATGAATCCAGAGGCAATGTGACGCCAGTACCAAGTACACAGACAACCACAACACCCCTGAATAAATACAAACATATGTGATAGATGCATCCATGTATCCAAAGCAGAGGTTGAGCTCCAACAAGCCAGTACTGTCAACACTAGTCAGGAGGAGAAGGTAACCACATACACCACAAACCCAGTCCCACATAGACCTACCACAACTGTAAACCAAACACATAAACACAGACAAATATTCCCGGAGGCCTTAATTACAAACACACCACACCAACAGACGCCTCCAAAGTAGATCACAAGCAACCACAACCTTCAAACATAGCACATGCAACAAATAGTACGCAAAGCTGGTGTGCCAAACAGTCACAGGCCCAAAGGAGAAACAAATGCCTGATACAGTCGTAATAGGTATCTGTATAGGCAGAAACACAGCTGCCCACTCACCAGACTGAACAAGGGAAAGGGTAGAGTAAGCTGCTTGTAGGTAGCCACAAAATGCCACTTAACACAAGTACACAGGTCACCCCAAAGCAAGCAGAAATATGATGCGCTCAATGTCCATGCTGGTGTGAATTACCTGAGTTGTACCTCCCTGGTCAATAACAAATGAGACATGGATGGTCCCTCCGAGTATGTACCCCAGGGCGGGATGACACTGGATGTGTGCAGCATCCAACCCTCACCAAGAATGATGCCACAGTACAAACACAGAATGCTCATGTTTAACAGCTGACACAGTTACAGCTGTCAGTCCAAGAGGGTGTAATGTGTGTCCGCTGGAGATGTCAAGCATGACAAGGCATGTTGCTGTTACAGGGGTGGCTGTCAGCTGTTACCCGTGAGTGTCTGGATACAGGATAAGGCCTTTGCCGCCTCCATAGAGCCGTATGTAGGCAAGGTCAAAATGACTACCCACCACCATAGAAAACATAAGTGGTAGGAAACATAAGGGTAATGCTGACCAATGCTAGATGTGTAAACTGCAATATGCATGCCCCTGAGGCACTTCCCATGATGGAGAACATTGATGCCTGTCCAGTGACAAAAGCCTGCTGCAGGCCTAGTGATACCACACCAGCACTACTAGGTTATACCACATACCATGTGTTATGGCCCCAACACCTGCACCAAGACATCAAAGGAGGGGGAGTATCCATATGCAGCACAGACACCCATATAGCCAGGTAACAGACAATGCACAAAGCAGCGGACACCACCCATGTGCACATAACTGTAGTCAAAACTGCTGTACAGTCTGTAGCATGCGACAGACCACACTCCCACACACAAGAACCCCACCCAGACATCCGAAGACACTGGACAGTATGGATGTCCCACCAAATACCAGACAAGGTACACAAAGTACCACATAGGTGTCAAACCATTATGTATGCAAGGAGTCATCAGGGACCTAGGGACACAGGTTGACATTGATCTGTCATGTGACAGCCACAATGCCAATGTGGCTATGACGACTGTTGATACTGGACACCGTATCATGAAAGGATTCACACCAACATCAACAGGGGTCACTGTGCCGCTGTACTGTTCCCTTATCAGACCCATAATCTAGTACAATGACTCATATGGGATGTACCATACGTGACACCTGCAGTGGTTCGGAAGACCTCATAGTTACCCCACCAACAGGATAAAGGGTGCGAAATATATGTCATATGCTGCCTGGCTGTAGACACCCCAGCTGACTGCAGTCACACACTGCCTACACAGAGGCATTGTATGTCTGTTGTACCAGGCCATGTCCAACACAGGAGTAATGGACATGCTACACCACAGGAAATCAAAGCCATTGGAGCTGTGAGAGTCACAGATGTCAACCTCAACACATAATGAAATAAGATGTGCTGGAGGGACAGATACATAACCCATAGGCTCCCCACACCCAGAAACAGGATCCCAATCCATGGTAGGCAGAGCCCCTCACTGACACCCCTCAACAGGAATATTGCCAAGTGGATGGATGACTGTACATGTATACTGGGGGTCCCCACTGTGTCACGACCAGACAGAGGCACAGTGAAGAACCTCATAAATGGCCATAATTGAACATAGCAAGGCGTGGCAAAAGACACACACACTCTAGCTAGGCTTACCAATGGCCTAGGGTGTCTAGCCTACTATGAACCCATGAACCTATGAAGATACAACACATACAGGACACTAAGGGTAATCACAAGGCTTACCCAACTGATGTTAGGAACCATGTTGGGCATCCACAGATATGCTCTGAATCACACAGATATTACAAACAACATACCAAACACACACACATATTGCTAACATACAACCTGTCAGGTGCAGTGCAATCCCCCCCCCCCCCGAGTGCAAAATACCTATCCCAGCAGACGGTCCCCTGACATTGCAGATGCTGAGGTAACAGCCATCATCTGCAAAGCAGAACACACAGCAGCAAAGGTATGTGATGGTGTCCTGTGCTGAGGCCAACATGGACCCCAAGAGTAATGGAATGCAAAATCACACTACTGGCCAATCTCAGCCTTACCACAGGGTATGTACCCAAAGAGCAGTGTACAACAACAGTGGTCCATCCCAACAAAGGTGTTGCCTGAATGGATACTCCAAACTACCACCCCAGGATCCTGACAAGCTTGTTCTGCACAGCTATGGAAAGGATCAGTATGTACCGCAGACAGAAGGCTAATGTGGACCTACTGATACTGGACCCTACACACTGTGGCTGTTGTAACTGCAGAACCGGCCCCTAAACATGTCTGACCCATTTGAAGCAGTCATTAAGGTCATTGATGAGGGCTATGTGGTCCACACAGCGTAGCTGGACCGTGCACATGCTTCTAGACAATAACGTACGTGTTCAGTATGGATATGTTCACCAGCTTAAATATACACCCCTATGTCAGTAGAGGGGTTGCAAAGCAGACCAAGGACAGAACTGACATGGTCAGACATGCTGCATCCATGTCAGACTACAAAGCGGATATGAGTGGCATCCCACAAGGCCTGGTCTTGGCTCCCCCACCCCCATTCTGTATACATGTCCCATAGGTATAGGCCAACATGGAAGGACTGTGACTGAGCATGTATGCAGAGGAGTACAGACAGCCCACCGTATCCGACCCCCAGCTGACACAAGCAACCCACAAAAGGGCCACCTACAAACAAACAACTGTAGCCATAGCCAAGTCAGCAAGCCAAGTGCAGAACTGTGTATAGACAACCACTGTGGATATACAGTAAGTGCCCACAAATTACCACACAGGTGTTAACCCATGAGGCACCTAACATGTAATGTGAGACCTGGGTACAAAAGGTGATAAATAACCTGCACCAGACAAACATGTGTCTGTAGTGTTCACAGAAACATGTACCATATACCCACCCAAACATGAAGGCTGGCAGATGTAGATAAGGGGAACGCACCCTGGCTCTGCAGCCATCCTCCATCAGCATCACAACTGACTACAATAGCCCCTGTGGGATATAGCGCAGCAGACACCTCCAACAACTGTAAAGTCCACAACAGTACCCCACCAGGATTAGCAAAGAGCCTGAACAGATGCCATGTGTTGCCTGAGTAAACAAACTGCAGCCCCACACACTGCCATCCTTCCCGGCTACAGGAAAGCTGTGCCTGATGTATGATGCCATGCCCAACCTGGAATGAATTAACATGTTGCACCTTGTACAATCTGAATGGCAGTGGGCTATGCACATGAGAGACCTGAACCCCAGCACTGACATACATAGGACAAGCTGTACAGAATGATCCATAACACAGAAGGCACCCCCACACTTCAGTAAACCCCTGGTACAGGACAGCCAGAGTGCCACATATCGACACCCCTCAAGAGGCATCCTGATGAGTGTATGGGAGATGGTAGGCTACCCTGGGTATCACTGTTATGTCAGAGGTAGACAGAGGCACAGTATACCAACCATGACATATGTCATGGCAAACTCCAGTTACAATGTGTGTTGAAGGACAAACACACCCTGTGACTACCATCAGAAATGGCCTACAGAACATCGCTAGTGTTTGCCAATGTCCACCCATGTTGTGGAATACACTAGCAATGTTGGACGAGCCTGGTGTAGGTAGTCCATATCTGAACATATTGCAACATGGTCATATGTGCACAACTGGCCCCTACACAGTCTGACGTGCTCACTATGAAGATGTCAAGCAGTGATAGGACTAAAGCCCAGGATACTGTCCACTACAGTGAAATACCAAACCAGTACACTATACGGTACTACAGTGTTAGGTCATTATGAAAGTATGTTGAGAACTGTCTGCAAAGTATCCCGTGCAATTCCTGCAGGCACAGTATAATCCCTGTTGTGGCAGACATGAAGCAGTTGGCCAGTTAGTACACAACATGACACCCAGCACACAATCATAAACGTGTGATGTGATGTGTGAAGGACACACACAACCAAATATGTGTTGGACTTCAGAGTACAACATATGGAAAGCTCACACTGGGCATGCTCGCACACTTTGATAAATGAGGCATATGTCAGACAACATGCCATGGAAAGGCTGAACTGGGCATGCTCACACACTTAGGCCATATCTCCGTGTAGCAGTTGGCCACACATATCTGGTATTTGTATGTGTCAGTCCAGGAACCAACCACAACACAGCAATCAGCCCAGTGCACACAGTAAATGACCACAGAGACATAAGTGATATAGTGGATCGCCGTCATATGCAAACATCTGCCACAGATACACAAGTTGGTCATAGGAACAGGGAATGCTATGGCAATAAAGACCTGCAAACAGTAGAACAGCACAACAAATATTGTGCATCTGACAATTGAACATATGGGTGTAGAGGTCAATACTAGGCTTCTTGCCCCAGGGAATGGCAGCTCAGCCAGAGTGTGCTTGGCATCTGCATCCCCAGGATAGTAGGCTACCGTGCCACTGTAAAGTAGGTCACAGAAGGCGACATGTGCGGCTAGTGAGCTGTGCCTCTGTCAAGCAGGGGCACCGTGGAGGTCTCAGGGATTGAATGTGCTAAGCCACAGCCATGTTGTTGGTGTGTGCTGTGAGAGGGTTGCTGAGGATCTCTGACAGTAGGTGTCCATCAATAACAGACTGGGGGAGCCCTATCTGCATTCTCTGGATGATTCCACTGTCAACACTGTGTTGTAATGAGTATGTGTGAATGAAGTGCCGTGCTGGAACCATCCACAGATGTCCTCCCTCTGTGGGCTACAGCTCTGCAATGTATTAGGTCGCTCTGTCTGTTGAATGGCGCATATATGGCCGGTGTACAGCTGACAGGTGTCTTGTTGTGGAGCAGTCATGGGTATATGTGGGAGAGCATGACCAATGCAAACTGTACACATGCTCATAGGATGCAAGTGTCAAGGATTATGCTGAGTGGCCAGTATAGTCCTCCAGCATGGGTCCTCTGAAGTCATCCACCCCAGTCTACACAAGTGTAGAGTCTGCTTGTGCTAAACACAGTTTGTGTGCAGTGACAACCTTGCCTGGGGGTGGAGATGAGATATGGATGTCCAGGGAAAGGTGGACATGGGCAGATATCAACAATGGTGGTCTACCTCTGGTGTGGAACAGTGAATACCCACGTTGCAGATGGACAGGTGCAATATGTATTCACCCATGTGGCTGTGGTGTGTGGTTCTGCCATAGCACATGGACCCACAAATTGTAGTGGTGGTAGGGTACCGTGGTAGAGGCCTGAGTAGTTCTCACACACAATATGCCTGTACCTGATGTTAACAACTGGAATGGTGTATGTGAATACCTGCATATCCTGGCATTGTTCCCAGGGAAGCTAAGTGTGTGTCCTGGATGTGGGTGTGGTGTTCTGGACTGGTTGTGTTGTGTGTTACAGGTCCTGTGGTCCCAAAGCATGGTATAGAACATAACCTGCCAGTGCGATGTGCATATCTGACCCTGACGTAGGTGGCTGCAAATGCATATATATGCTATCCCCCACCTGACAGGTAGTACTACATCTACATACCTCTGTGGAAATAAAGATGTCAGCACCCTAGAAATTCTACAGGTGCAGAACAAATGCTCAGTAATTCGGATAGTGCGCTCTGCTAATGCATTGCCCTCAAGTGTCATAATATAGTTAGGTAGGGGTTGGAATCCTGCAAATGCTCAGTGTGTGGGTGTGTGGGGTTTGTGTGTGTGAAAGGCTGTGAGAGGGAAATGTCCCTTTTGGCAACTGGGAGAACACACTACAGGATGCACACTCCCCTTTCTAAACACAGATGATGTCAGCACCCTATAAGTACAGCAGGAGAAGGGAAGCCTCCCATTAATGCAAATAGCGTGCTCTGCTAATGCATCTGTCTCCAGTGTCATAACATAGTTAGGTAGTGGTTTGAATCCTACAAATGGCAAGTGTGTGTGTTTGGATGAGGGGGTTATTGTGTGTGTGCAAATATGTATGAGGGAAAGGTTCCTTTTGGCAACTGGGAGAACACACTACAGGATGCACACTCCCCTTTCTAAACACAGATGATGTCAGCACCCTATAAGTACAGCAGGAGAAGGAAAACCTCCCAGTAATGCGAATAGCACGCTTTGCTAATGCATCCGTCTCAAGTGTCATAACATAGTTAGGTAGTGGTTTGAATCCTACAAATGGCATGTGTGTGTGTTTGGATGAGGGGGGTTATTGTGTGTGTGCAAATATGTATGAGGGAAAGGTTCCTTTTGGCAACTGGGAGAACACACTACAGGATGCACACTCCCCTTTCTAAACACAGATGATGTCAGCACCCTATAAGTATAGCAGGAGAAGGGAAGCAACCCAGTAATGTGAATAGCGCGCTCTGCTAATGCATCCGTCTCAAGTATCATAACATAGTTAGGTAGTGGTTTGAATCCTGCAAATGGCATGTGTGTGTGTTTGGATGAGGGGGGTTATTGTGTGTGAGCAAATATGTATGAGGAAAAGGTTCCTTTTGCAACTGGGAGAACACATTACAGGATGCACACTCCCCTTTCTAAACACAGATGATGTCAGCACCCTATAAGTAAAGCAGGAGAAGAGAAACCTCCCAGTAATGCGAATAGCATGCTCTGCTAATGCATCCATCTCAAGTGTCATAACATAGTTAGGTAGTGGTTTGAATCCTGCAAATGGCATGTGTTTGTGTTTGGATGAGGGGGATTATTGTGTGTGTGCAAATATGTATGAGGGAAAGGTTCCTTTGGGCAACTGGGAGAACACACTACAGGATGCACACCCCCCTTTTTAAACACAGATGATGTCAGCACCCTATAAGTACAGCAGGAGAAGGGAAACCTCCCAGTAATGCAAATAGCATGCTCTGCTAATGCATCCGTCTCAAGTGTCATAACATAGTTAGGTAGTGGTTTGAATCCTGCAAATGGCATGTGTGTGTGTTTGGATGAGGGGGGTTATTGTGTGTGTGCAAATATGTATGAGGGAAAGGTTCCATTTGGCAACTGGGAGAACACACTACAGGATGCACACTCCACTTTCTAAACACAGATGATGTCAGCACCCTATAAGTACAGCAGGAGAAGGGAAGCCTCCCAGTAATGCGAATAGCGCACTCTGCTAATGCGTTTCCCCTGCGTATCATAATGTAGTTAGATAGGAGTTTGAAACCTGTGAATGACATGTGTGTGTGTTTGCATGTGGGGAGTTTGTGTGTGTGCATTTCCGTATGAAAAACATGTTAGTTTTGGCAATCAGGAGATCACACTACCTGATGCACATTACCCTTTCAAAATACCGATGTTGTCAGCACCCTATAAGTATAGCCAGAGAAGAGGAACTATCTAGTAAACCGAATAGTGCGCCTTGCTAATGTGTCCCTCTCACGTGTCATGACTCAGTTAGGTAGGGGAATGAATCCTGCAAATGGCAAGTGTGCATGTGTGTGGGGGTAGTAGGGTGTGTGTAAATGCAAGTGTGAGGGAACAGATCCTTTTGGCAAATACTACAATACACCAGATGCTGCATACTCCCCCAGTAAACAAAGGGGATGTCACCACACTATCAGCACAGCCAAACAGGGCTAGTTGGCTAGTAATGCCAATAGTGTGCTCTGCTACTGTGTCTATTACCATTGTCAGAGTACAGATAGGTATGTTTTGGTAACCCACAACTGTCACGTGTGGTTGTGTCACACAGCATGACCTTGTGTGGGTGTTTGTACATAAGAATGCATGCCATTGCCTAAACCAGCAATGGCATTGCACACATGATGTATGTGTGTGACACATACACATAAATACCTGTAACCTGCAGTAGTTATCATGTCTGACACATGCTTCATGTGGATAAATGGTATTAGCAATGTATACCAATATGACTGTGTCTTACTGTGCTGGGTCCGCACGTGGTATGTCCCTATACAGTGTGGGTGTCTATGGTGAAAGACCTACAGCAGGGGATATACATCTGGTCTGGGCCATATAGTGTACATGTAGTCGATGTACAGGTGCTGCATGTTCCCACCTGTTGTGGTAGTGGTAACATGTCATTCCACTGCAATTCGGTGACCACATGCTGTGAACTCTTCAACGAGAGTGTTGTAGCTACAGTAATGCTCACACACAATGTTCGGCTGGATGCAGTACGGCCTTATAAACACAGTTCATGAGACTGTCATATTGCCGGTGTTGTTATGGAGGATAGGTGGTCTTCCTGTGCATGTCAGGGTTGTGTGTGCCAGGCTATGAACCAGATAGCAGTCCGACACACTGTCAGCTGCACATGAGTAGGCCCTGATGGTTTGTGCTGTGCCAACAACCTGGAGGTGCGTGTATCTGTGTTACCTTGGGATACCACCCCCTATCCATGTGTGTTACATGTGTAGGGGACGACAGGCATGTTATGGGGCATAACCTGTCAGTGATGGGTAACACCTGTGAGCCATGAATCATGAATCTGGTACTGCACAGACATTGCAGTTCACCGTGCTGAGGGCAGTGCCTGGTGCATGCATCTTCCGGTGTACACTGCTGTTGTTGTGTAGCAGCACTGTTAGTGTCCTAACCTGTGTGATACCCATGGAGGTCGCTATGTAAACCATGTCCTGCAGCATAAGGCAGTATGTGTGTACCAAGGAGCCTTGCCATTATACATCGGGCCATGGGTGTCACGTGCAAGATGACCCGTGCACATCATTGTGGCTTCCCTAGCATGTAAGCACACGTTGACAGCCAGTGGATACCCTATGAATGACAGTGGAGACTGAGCATAATGTAGACATACAACACCCTTCCCACATATAGTGGTAGAATACCTGGTGAGGGTATGTTGGCAACCAACTTCAGGCTCATACTGGCCTGTGCCACATGCTGAGAGATCCATTCTATGTTCCCTATCATGTAGTCCAGGGAGGTATGTCTCAGGCAACCACACTGGCATGGTCAATGAGTGAGTCATATCTGTCCATGCCTCTGACTGACCTGTATGCATGTGTGCTGTGGTGGACCATAGTGCCCCTGAGTCATATCACTGTGACCTTCACCAGATACAGCCTGTTGAGCGGGACACCAGTGCAGCACACATGACAGGTACCTGACACGTCTGTAGCAGGTGTGTTGTGTAGCCCTACAGGCTGTGAGTGTGTGGCACAGGGGATGTGCGTGCCATGTGTGGCATGTGCTCTGTTCCGACAGAACATATGCCTGTGTGCCAGCTGCGGAGGTGTGTGATGCCCAGGCAGGCTGCTAGTCTGAGTCCCCATGTATGCCCCAGTGTGTTCAGCATGCTGTCAGTGTGTGTCAATGTCTGACTGGTATTGTCGTCACTGTAATATATTGTATTGATTCATTTATTTATCCTACATTTGTTGACTGGGATAGCCCAACTGGATGCATGTCCATTACCAGGGGAGGCCCGTGGAGACAAGCTACGGGGGTAGCAGATACAGCATTACATAATACTAGCATTACATAGTACAAACAGATTATTTACAGAGATAGCATGAGTAAGCAGGTCAAACATGTTCCACAGGTTAATGTTAGACCTGAGCACAAGCCAGGATTAAATTAAAAGTACACAGTAAAGTGGTTCACAGAAGTTACACATTCGAGTTAGCCAGGCTTGATACATTGACATAGCCAGTTAAGTGACAAATGTTGTTTGAGTCTACTGTTAAATGACCTAAGGTGGACAGTAGGGTAATATCAGCTGGAAGTGAGTTCCAGGATCTACTTACAGGGTTTGCAAAGAGAGAATCACCAGCTGTGTTATTAAACTTGCTAGTCTGAAGTAGTACTTTGTTAGAGGATCGAAGCGGTCTAGGATTGTTATAGGGGGTGATAATATTTGAAGTGCAGGAGTATTGTCTGGATTATAGAGGATTTTATAGGCCATACTCAGTTGGTTATACTGTATTAGGCTGGGTATTGCAAGCCAACCAAGCTGATTTAGATTGATGCAATAATGTGTCCTAAAAGGTGGGCCAGTGGCAAACCTGGCAATGTGGTTGTAGCAAATCGAGTGTTTGTTAAGGACAGTCTTGTTCATATTCGAGAGTACAGGGGATGCATACAGAAGGGTTGAAACAAGTTGTGAGCGAGCTATGGCACCTTTAGCTGGAGGGGCTAGGAAGGCTTTAATTCTGTAAAGTTACCCTAGTTTTCTATTGATGGCTTTGATAATCTGGTTAACATGTATGTCACATATGAGATTATTGTCTATGATGACACCTAATACTTTCGGAGATGGGTCAGGGGAGATTATTGTGCCATCAGTTGATGTTATGGTAACGGTGACAGTGGTAGACCTACGTGTTGGTGGAATAACAGCAGTTTAGTTTGATTGGGATTTAGGATCAGACGATGTTCAGAAAGCCAGTTAGCTATTGTATTAAAGGTGGTCTGGGTAGCTGACCATAACTCTACTGGAGATGTGGCTGAGCAGATCAGAGTAGAGTATACAGCATATTGGATACAGCTGACTTTTGGGATGACAGTATAACGGTCGTTAATGATGATGGAGGACAGAAAGGGCCCCAGTATAGAGCCTTGTGGTACTCTGAGGGTGTTAGGTCGAAGGTTAGAGGGTTTGTTCTGCCAGAGGCCAGCCTGCTGTCGACCATGCAGGTAGGATTGACACCATTGGAAGGCTCCAGTATCTAGACAGTCTTTGCAGGGTGTGGAGTACAAGTTGGTGATCAACCATATTGTATGCCTTTGAATTATCCAAAGAGAGGGCTGTGGATATATAATTATTGTTGCAAGTATGGCTTATGGTGTTAGTAAAGGCTAGGAGGCCTGACGTAGTGCTGTGATGAGGACGTAAGCCATGCTGAGTGTCTGCCATACTGCGAGTTTGGATTAGGTGGTGCATGACTTGTCTATGATGAAGGTTTCCATAATCTCTGCAAGTGGAGAGTGTATAACTATTGGTCTATAATTGGAGACTTCAGTAGAGCTGCCTCCTGTGTGAAGTGGGATTACATATGACATTTTCAAGATGGTGGGAAAGTTAGATTCTAACATGGTTCCTTTGATTACCTTGGAGACGGGGTAAGCAATAGCATCATCTGGTTTTGATAGGTACTCGGCAGGGAGTTGATCAGCAGACAGTGTAGTGGGTTTAACTGTTACAATCAAGGTACGGGGAAGTGAAGTGGCGACTGGTTGGCAGCTGGACGCAAGTAGTTTACTAGGGGTGCTGCTTTCAGGACCAGGGGAGCTAGGAGGTAGATGGCTAGCTAGGGCCTGAAATGTCTCAGTAAAGGACTGGCCAAAGCTATCAGGAACATCTTCAGGGGTATTATCAATAGTAGCAGCAGGGATTGGGGTTGACGTTTGTCCTGGACGTAGTATATATGACATGCCACCTGACAGGGTATGGCATTACCGGGTTCAGAGAGACCAGTCCCCAGATTGGCTGTGTGGTGGCATCCCACACATGTGTTGTACGTTCCTGGCCAAGGGTGATGGCTGACTGCATACATGTGGCAGCTGTGACAATGACACATGACTCACATAAACCACGACTGGACCATAGAGGCGATTCACAGGTTACCGTTGCACATGCCACCCTAGTAGTGTGATTGCCATGGTGAGTACCAACACATAGGGCCAATGGGGAACAACATACTGAAGGTGTGTATGTGTGGGTGGACTGCCACTGTTTCATAGCACTGACATATATGACTGCACACGTGGGTAAATGCCAGGTCAGACGTGTGCAATGTGTCACAGGCAACGTACATGCATACAGAACAGACAGTGACGTTCTGTCATGTGTAAAGTTGACATACATATCGTACGCTATGCAGATGTCACTAGCAGTCTACAGAAGCACTGTAACTCTGCATTGCAGGTGTAAGCAGTGTTCCAGGGGACCCTAAGCGAACATGCATGCAAACAAAGCTACAGTAAACAGGGCTGGAAGTAGTGCATTATACAACAAAGAAGGGGTAACAATAACAGTACGTAACAATGCAAATATGTAGGCACTATCAACATGTACCCAGATATATGCAGCACAGATGCCCATGGTAGAACTGATATGATGTCATACTTATTTGTGATTTGGATTACATTGGTACTGCACACATATCTACATGCGCGAACATCCACATGGCATAGTCTTTGTGGGCATCTTGACACCATTACTGTACATGTCCACCATTGCATATCACTACTTGCGTTAGCTTTCCCCCTGTGCTACCCATGTATGCGGCTATCTGTTGACAACCTTACCACTGGCATGCAATTATGTGCAGCTGTTATACTTTGCTATGTACTATGGGTGCAGATAACAATTCAGGACATTCATACAGTTACTACAGCAGGCATGCTGGGGTGAACACACAGTCATAGCAGCACACTGTACTGTTACCAACATGATACTACTAATACACGTCTATGTAGTCACCCTGTGCATCAGCAATGTGTTTACCTGTTCCCGCAATGATGTTGGAGATTGCAAAAGGTGGCACAGTGTCATCATATGCACAGGGTGTGGATTAGGTATGCCTGAGTCAGCCACTGAGACCACCAATTGACATGTGTGTGTATGTGTGTTGGTGAGGGGCAGCAGTACAGGGTGGGGCAGTGTTGGTGCAGTGTGTGCGTGTATGTGGTTGCCCTAAGTGTTGACATTTTGCATGTGTGTATGCACACACACAGTTCCACCTCATGGCTGCCATATACAGGGGTTTGTGGACAGCCACAGACTGCACCTGGCAGGCCATACAAATCAGTGTCTGCGTACATGGACATGGTACCTGTGCCTGGCAGGGGTGCTATGGACCGTATCCAGTACAAAGCCAGACTGGGTACTGTCATCAGAAGCAGGGGTGTGTTGACTGGACACATGTCCCTGTTGGGACTGTCCAGAGCCATGTGCACGTGGTCTCCTGGGGCGTTCTGATGACAGCACAGACCCAGCATTGCTGGGGCTGCTGCTGGCACTATGGGGGCATGCGCGAGCCTGTTGTCGTCCGCGCCGACTGCCAGCTGCTGCTGCTGCTGGCATACGGCCACGTCGACGCCGCAAACGCCCACCATTGCCCTGGCTCATGGACATCTGGTTGTGGAACTGCTGTAAAATGTCCCCACAACGTCTGTCTATGACATCGGTGAAGTTACGGATAGCATCCGCAATGTCACGCATACTGTCTGTCATGGCTGTGCGACATGCTCTGAGCTCCCTCAGACCCTGTCTGGTGTACCTTTCCATACGTGACTGAGCCTGCATGACAGTCCGAAACATAGCTGAGGTTGACAGACCTCTTTGGGCATGTCGGCCAGAGGCAGTACGCCCACGGATGCTCCCACGAGAACCCATGGGCAACTGTCTGTGTGGTACCATCGGAGGACCCTGCCCATGGCTGCTGTGTGGGGATGCATGTGCCACAGGTACCACATTACCCTGGTCTATGCCAGCTGTATCCTGTCCATCACCTAGGGACAATGGTGACAAAGGATGTACAGGCAGGATGACTGTGCGCAATGATGGGGTTGACAGCTGTGTACTGTCAATTGGCTGACCAATGGCAGACCCTGACACACCTTCCTGTACCATTACACAAATATCATTACCAGTAGCCGTGGCACAGGATTCAGGTTCCCTGCTGCAGGTCACCAGAGCAGCCCCAGAACCTGTGGGATGAAGACAGGAAACACAGTTTACAGTCTCCAGACATTGTTACCAGTGATGCACTTATACACACATGCACACATGCACACATGGACACATGCACACAGGCACACATGCACACATGCACACATGCACACAGGCACACGTGGACACATGCACACATGGACACATGCACACATGCACACATGGAAACATGCACACATGCACACATGTTCACATGCACACATGGGCACATGCACACATGCACACATGCACACATGGTCACGTGTACACATGCACACATGCACACGTGGACACAGGCACACATGCACACATGCACACGTGGACACAGGCACACATGCACAGATGCACACGTGGACACAGGCACACCTGCACACATGGGCACAGGCACACCTGCACACATGCACACATGCACACCCCGCAGTATACACACAGAGCACTACTGAGTTACACTACTGTTACTAGCATTATCAGGACTATTATAGGTTATGTTAAACACACTCACCAGCATGGATGGCCTGTCTCGCTGTAACCCTGGAGGGACCTGCAGAAATGATGAGATTAATGTCAGTGGGCACATCTGTGCCATTGATATTGCATATGATACAGTGTACAGAACAGTCAGGTGTACATATGGCATATTATCTGCACGCTCCATGTCGTGCTGCTGTGTGGAACCAGCCTCCATCATAATGCAGGTGTACTGCTGTTGGTGTTCCGGGGCTGGAGCCACAACACTTAGGAGTAGCCCCTCCAGTCTGGTGAGGGGGGGATGTGTGGCCACCCACCTCCTGTGGTGACCTGTTGCCTGTGGATATCTGATGCACGCTGCCGGACACTTCGGATTAAATCACTGCAGTGATGTTGTACCTGCTCATATGTCCTGTTATGCGTGCCAATATCATTTACCCTACGGACAAGGTCTTGCCACAGTGCGGCCCTCTCCTGCTGATTCTGACTGGTGCGGGAAAACAGGATGTCATACTCCCGCACCAGGCTCTGGTGGATCTCCTCGGCTTCCGCTGCAGAGTAGGTGGGATTACGCTGATGCGCCATCTCCCTGGAAGAGAACACAAACAGGATATCAGCAGACTATGTCAGCAATATATGGCACACATACTATACATGATACTCATGTGTAGTGATATACTACTACTCCCATATGTTGCATGTGTGTGTGTCGTGGTGGAAACACAGGTACATGGCCAGATATCAGTGCTCAGCCAACACCTGTGCAACAATACCTGCCACATTCCACACAACGTAGTAGCATGCCCCATCTGTCAGCACACACTTACAGGTGCAATGCACAACCTCACTCTGGGGGTTCATCCCAAGGTACTGTATGTGGGACACCGTCCACTACTGTGATGTGGACAGAAGTTACTCGGCCTGGATATGCATATCCCACCACCACCACCAGCACAGTAGACTACTTTGATATGTATGTGATTAGACAGTTATTCACTTGCTGGGACTGAGATGGTATCCATGCAGCACACTGGGCCAGTGGAAGCCACAAGCCACACTGCTGACCCCTTTGCAAATGCTTATCACGGACATGCCATGGATTGCATGACACTTGCACACACATGTCTAACCCAGACCCTATGCACAACGGTTAGGTATCCCTTCCGGTGGACCCCAGACAGAGGCAGATTGTATAACAATAGCAGGAGGCTACTGCAGGACAGAGCACATTCACATTAAGGGTAGGCATCTGTGGTCAGCACTGGTACTACGTTACGGTCCATCATAACAACAGCCACGGACTACTCTGGGAGGGAAATGGACACAAACACTATGGATGACCACAGGGCCTTCTTCGGTTATGTTACACATATGGACCACATGCCTCAGATATGCTCTGTGTTAGTCCACACCTACTTAACATTCTCCACACACGGATATTGGCAACAATCCTGCAGACATGTTCATTGCACATATCCCCCCTCCTTCTCCCCCACCTTTGAAATATTTATCCCAGCTGGATGTAACCTCCCTATCATCTCACATGTCCGGGTGAGGGCCGCCCTCAGCAGAGGGGAACACACAGCACCACTGTGACCCAGTGGTCCCCCTGGATGTGTGCTACCGGCACTCTGAGAGGACATACCACCGCATGTAACACTGATAGTTTATCTTGGCCGAGCTACAGGATATGTACCTGGACAGTGGCATACAGCAACAGTGGTCCCACACCACTAAGGGGGCACCTCGACTGACCCTGGGAATTACCACATCATATGCATAACGGGCCTGGTCTGCTAAGCTATGGAATTATGCAGTATGGGATGCATATGCAGTGACATCAGGTACCTGCAGACACTTGTTCCCAGCCAGTGAGCCTTTGGGATGGGCTGATCCTGACTTTTGAGCCTGGCTGACATTTCAAAGCGGTCACTACAGCCATTGCTGGGCCAATGCACAGACACATGCTGCCAGGATCCTGGCCTATGACTGATCGACATGTGATGTATGGACATCCCCTTTTGGTGGAACTACGTACACACCACATATCACATGGACATACCTATGGATACAGACCTATGACACATTTGGAGGGTTCACAGTATGCACACTATTAACCTGCTACTTTGAATTACCTCTGTTTGTCGCAGCTGGTTGCGTTACCACAGCTTCTGCTTGCTGCTGCTACTGTCAGTGCTGACAGCTTCGGGTTGCAGAGTCACAGTGTCTGGTTCTTTTTTTTTTCTCTCTCTCTCTCACTTCTCGCTCTCCCTCTGTCTGCTTACAGACAATGCAATGAATGTATTGCATGTGGGGAGTGTTAGCAATGGATGCTTTTGTAGGTATCTGCATAGGTCAATGTGATGGCCTCTGCACCAACTGTAAGCCAGCATTTGCTAATTGCATACAGCCAGTTGTGTACTGATTGCAGTTCTCACTGTGATTTCAGGTCAGTGCTATAAAAGGGTATGTGGGATAGGCGTTGCCCTTTCAGATTGTGAGGGCGGGGACCATGCTGGTATGCTGTGGACAGTGTTCTGTGAGTGTAAAGGTTAGTATCTCTCTCATGCTTCAGGCTGTGTTGTATATTCACAATTCTCCATTCCTCTCTCATGTTCCCTGTAGCAAGTGTGTATGCACATTGACTCCTACAACTATATATAGATATGTTTATACATATATATATATATATGTACATATGCATACATATATCTATGTACTTTAACTGACCTTATTATCTACAAGCTGCCAACCAGCATGGCTGTTTCTGTTCACACACTACTATTATGGAAATCCAGAAGTTTTGACATTTATTTTAAATGACATGCTTTGTGTACTACACATCCTATATTCCCTTTACATTCATCCCTACTATTACATGTTATATTTATTTTAGTACAATGTTTTTTTATTAGAGTCATGGCTTAGTGGTAGGTCGTACAGACTAGTGTTTCCAAGGTCCTGGGATCGGGACTGACAGTGGGATTTTATTTTCCTTTTGAACTGAGTACAGGACCTGTCAATCAAACTGACTAAGGCACTTTTAAGCAGTTGTAACCGGGTTAGCGCTGGTTTGCGCGGAGCTCACGCATGCGCACACCCACTTACGACCGCTTAACGGTGCTTACACTGGCGCACACCGCTATTTTCTTTGAAAGAAAGAAAATGGGGAGACAGGAAAGTGGTGAAAAGGGGTCACAAAGAGGGTAAGACAGTAGGGAAACAAGCTTGGGATGTGCAGGAGGGATGTAGGTAAGGCCCATAGCTGCCCATTTCTTCATCAGCAACAGCTGTGCATATGTATGTAATTTGGTGTGACATTTGAAACCTTCCACCCCTGAGAGAGGTGTCAGGACAACAATAAAAGTTGTTGTACAGCCAATTGTAATTGATAGGTTCCATGTCCAGCAGACATGTGTGCGGAATGGGCAGCTATGTATGGGGCGTAATTTTTTTGTGGGTACAGAGTGCCCTTTTTTTTTTTTTTTCCAGGTGAGAGTGGTATGTCAGGTGAAGGAAGTTGGTACAGCTGGGGAGGTAGGTTGGGTAGGTAAACAGACAAGACAAACAAGACGCATACAGGGGCGGTGTATGACACATGTGGGGGGGTTACACAATTGACGGGGACGGAGGTTTAGATATCCAGAGCCCATGAGCCCACAGATGGCAACAGTGGAACTGATATCCCCACCCATAGGCAGTTGCCACTGTTCCTTCACTGCCCAGGATGGGGCTGTGCTGGGGGCTGTGTAGGAGGGCAACAGGCATGCCCGTTAGTTGCGCCACCCGTGCCTCGAGCTGGCGTAGGGGCTCGAGAACAGAGTCCCGAATCTCCCTACGCACCACAGTCCGGACGCTACGGAGGGTGAGTGGTGGTCCTCCTCCGGCCACACTTGAAGAGGGGGGGCGGGCCCCATCCCCTGCAGCGCTTCCACCCGCAGGTGGCACAGGGCCACCGGAGGAGGGTCCGGACTCAGCACTAGTGCCAGGTGCACTCGCCAGCTGAGGTGGGAGAGGTGGGTCCACTGGAACCCGCCTTCCCTGTCGTACTATGTTTTGCATTATGTCATGATAGTTTGGGTTAGTGACATATAATACCATTCACAATTAGTTGTAACAGCATGCATTAGTATTCCCATTAACCAAACACCCAGATATTCACACCATTGAACAGCGTGCATAACACATGCATAATTTGAACAGGAATACACAGTCCAACAACATGCAGGGTTAATTGATGGCAACAGGCCATCAGGTGTGGATGTATGAACAGGGCAGATGCATCAACAGACATGCAAATATATATGACCCAACAGGACAAACGTCCAGGGGTGTTAATTGTGATTGCACATACCATTTTCACGTGGAATGGGTTATATGTGGTTATAGGGTGGGGTGAGAAAAGTAATATTAACACCTTCGAATAACAATACATATGCTGTACATTTCTAATAGCTACAGTTATATACACACTACTGTTCTAACTACAGTTTCCTATATGATAACTATTTCAACTTGGTGATAGGACTGTTAATGCAACATCAATATACATTTTATGGTTCTTCATACACATTCATATCTAGTTTGTTCAGCTACATCAGGGCTACATTTGCTTTATATAGCTGTAGACAAGTGTGGATGTTTGGTATATCAGACAAACATCCTATCTGCATATTGCAGACTGAGAGCAACATATCCTGATTTTGGGATACACATTCCAGATGCAGAAACACTTTGAACAGATTTTGCTGTTTGGTTTTGAATCTCACATGCATTCCATTCTGTCTTGACTGCAGTATACTTTATTCAGGAGTTATTACTACTGTATTGCTGGATTCATGGCACTTTCTCACACTCTCTCACTTGCTTTCATTTTACTATCCAGGCTGGTACTTCTAGGCTTTATTGACATGTTTTAACAGTAGTTATTACAATCCTTTCCAGCAGTCTCACTTCTGTCATGTTTCAGTATTTCCACAGGGATATATTTCACACATGTGATTTCATCATCTTCTGCAGCTATACTTTTCAGCCTGCTGCAGGTTGTGTACTATTTTCTTACAGGCAGGGCATTTTTATTTCAGAATATATGTCGGACAGTTTCATGTTTAGGTTAAACTTACAGGCTGACCCACTTTTGTAATCAAGCAATACTTGCATACACTTTCACACTGTTACTTGCAGATTTTATTCCTTACTGACTACACTGCACTCTTTTGCTGACTGTCATACTTTTATATTTCTTTACAGTTAGTGGTAGTGGATTACTGACCTGCCTGGTGGCGCAACCGCACCAGCCTATCTCCATAGGCTCTGCGGTTCGCAGAACGGACACCTGCAGCTGTAATATAAATGAAGTAATATTGGAATACACATCTCCATAATATCAGCTAGTTTAATTTCTTACATACATAATTAAATGTTACTTACTCAGTAGTGGGGCGTTGGGTGTTTGCCGGGCCTCCTGGATCCAAAGGTTCAGTTGGCCCTGCTTGCATCTCTTCAGGTCCGCATGGTGGTGACGGACCTGTTCACCAGTCCTTGGAATCCCTGTGGCACTGGTGAGATCATGAGCCAACCGGTCCCACGCCTCAGCCCTGTATGCTCCCCACAGGACCTGGCCCTGCATGAGTTGGGCCTCATGATTATGGACTAGGAGCCAGACCATGTACCTGGACTCCTCAACACCCCACCTCTGTGCTCGAAAGCGACTACCCTCTCCTACTCCTGTCATTCTGCCTGCTGGTCAGTTCTACAATCGTTTATGCTGTGTATTCCCACCTATGGGGCTTATATAGTCCGTTTTTCCCGCACATATCTGTGATTGGCCATTTTGGAATTGTATCAATATCAACTTCAGTAAACCTGCATTGTCATGCTCTAGTTTGTCTTCATTCCTATATATTAGCTATTATTGCATTTACAGGTACTGCTGTCATGGCTTAGTGGTTCTGTACCTTGAATATGGTGTATAGTATCCTGGGTTCGAACCTGGCCACTGCTTTTTATTTTTCATGACTGTCTAGACATGCTGAGGGGTGTGTCTGTGTAAAGGCAGTTTTGATACGGCTTGCTCAACGTTGCCCATCGGTTAGCTCGTTTGCGCGGTGCGCAGCTCTGCGCAAACGGGGTACGCTGCTTTAAGCCTCATTTGGCTATCGGCACGCATATTACGCTCAGCTCAGTTAGGAGCACATAGATTTAGCGTGTTAAACCACTGCTCAGCTATGGGCACTCATTTTGCACCAGTTAAACCACTGCTCATCTACAGGCAGATGCACTCATCCTGTTAAACTGTAGCTCATCTATGGGCACATCTGGCATTTTTTATTTTTTTGTTACCTCACATTTCTTCAATATAAATGGGCTATTTCATTACGTTTTACATAAGTTGTGGTTTTATGTGTACTTATTTGTCAGGGACTTGTTTCCTGCTTATTTTGCAAAAAAAAACATTGGTGTTGTGGGGGCTCGAACCATGAATGCCTGCTCTGCAGCCAACATCTCTACCACTACGCTATTGCTTCCTAGTTTATTTTGCATATTTAGTTCTTATATGCTTTCCCACTGACTGCTAACTGTAGCTGCACTACGGGCACGCCAGCATAACGCGCACTCATGGTTAAACATCTTTACAGTTTAAAAATATATAACATGTTCATTTATATATTTTATGTTCATAGTCTGTGGGGGCATGTGTTGTGTTGTGTTTATTCACATTTCCGTGGACTCTGTTGTGGGTGTTTACTTTGGGTACTTTTCCTCTTCTGGGGGCGTGTCCCCTTACAAGGCTCGGCCTATGGACACGCCCCCTACTGTCTTACATGGACCATGTTGGCCTTCAGTGTGATTCAGCATGCTCTCATTAATATGCAGAGCATGCTGACATCACTCCGTTTAACTGCAGCCTCCGTGTATGAATTATAACTCTTACACGGAGGCTTCGTGAATCCTGCCCTTTATTGTAAACAGCATTACATCTAAATGCACAGAGTTTCAAAAGATGTTCACATTTCTACATGCTAATGTTTATTGTTAATATCCCTACCTTTAAGAATATTTTGAGAAATAATTGGATGTATAAGGAAAAGCCATAGAATTAATTTTGTAAATGTATGTAGGTCAGAAAATGCAGGATAACATGATACAACACAAATATTTGCACAAATGAACCACAAACTAATCTATTAGTATGCCTGTATGTGTATACCTGTCTCCAAATTTTCCCCTCTTCCCATCCCTTTTCTGTCTTCAAATAAACCTCCTTGAATCAATACTGATCCCGTTAGCTTAGTTTCCACCAGTAATAACATACTTGGTCCCTCATGTTTTATAACACATGAGTATCATACATATAAGGAGTGAAGGACTGCAACTCTCATAACAGATGTGTAAATCATAACACATGAAACATGACCATAACACATACCTGTTCTGTATTTCCATCATTCCATCAGATTCAGACATGGTTGCATGTGTGGGCTGCTCATTTGTCCAAAGCTAGGCACAGAGCATCATAGATTACTGCTGAACACCGCTAATACTTTGCTATCAGCCACACAAATGAGATTCCCAGTGTCACACTTCAGGGAGAGAGTTAAAAAATACAACCAAGAATTATGTGAGTAGCTTGTACAACTTCTATATGTGTTAATGGAAATTTCACACCAAGGTATCTGGATTTCACAGAGATGTTGATTCAATTAATTTAGTCTGTTATTGTATGTCTGCAGTCCAATTGTTAGACTTGTCGTGTAATCTTTTCATACATATCCTATCAGTGTTATTCAGCAGTGCACTTCATTTTCAGAAGGGTCTGTTTGTATTGTCAATGTACATTGTCCAAGCATCAGCTGATACAACTGACAGTGATACAATAAAAGGTTACTACTGGCATACTGGGATCCTGGGATGAACTGTCATTACTGCCTGCTTGACAGTACACTGTTTTATAATTGTGATTATCATTCAAATGCCATACTGTGAAACAGATACATATTATTCATGTACATGAATGACAGTATATAAATATTATCAGAGCAGTATGCAATCACATGAGATGAACATAATGCTGTTATGTCAGTCTGACCAGACATATATATTTGCCATAAAACCTGTGATGCAGACTAGCTGATCTTAAAAACACTGATTTATTAATTCTTAGAAATGTGGATTTTTAAAGTCAGTCTTCTCCTGTGGCACTTACAATTCATACTGTTTTCTCTTGAAATTGTAACTAGTAGGCAGGTGGTTCAAATCTGAAAGTGGTGAACTTGCATGTTTATGGTTTTAATCACTGATAAGTAAAGCTTCAATAAAAGATGCAATGTGTTCATTTCCACTCAGGAGAAAAATATAGCTTTATACACACCTCCCTCTGCACTTTACCCTACATTTAACATAAACATCCCATCTGCAACACACTGATGAGGGTCATCCTGTTGTAAGTGCTATTTCACCCTTTAAAAAACAGACCTACTCATTTGTGCTTGTGTTTCATGCTGTGTACTCTATACTGTGGATAGGTAGGTGGATTGAATCTAGCAGTGATAAACTTGTGTGTGTGTGTGTGTGTGTGTGTGTGTGTGTGTGTGTGTGTGTGTGTGTGTGTGTGTGTGTGAGTGTATGAGTCTGTGTGTCTGTGCGTGTGTGTGCATGTGTGCGTGTGTGTGCGTGCATGCGCGTGTGTGTGTGTGTGTGTGTGTGTGTGTGTGTGTGTGTGTGTGTGTGTGCGAAGTTTTAGGGTGAGGTAATAAGGCTTCAAAGACAGATGTTTTGTTTTCACTTCCAACACAGCTCCTTCTGCACTTCATCTGCACTTCTATAATGAGATAGGTTGGTTGCGTGTGTGTGTGTGTGTGTGTGTGTGTGTGTGTGTGTGTGTGCGCGCACACGCGCGCATGTATGTGTGTGGGTGTGGGTATGAGAATCAAGAGTCTGGTTCATCAACAGAAGTGTTGTATCCATTTCCACTGAGGAGGAACATTTTCACAAGGACAGGACTTCCCTATTCCCACATTTACCACAAACACATTCTCTGCAACACAATGAGGTCATCCTTTCATATACACACCTTCTCTCTGCAAAAGTTGGACTTCTCCTGTGGTATATGTGGCTAATACTGTCATCTCAAGGTTCTATATCTAAATTATTAAGGGTTCAAATCCGAAATTGCTTAAATAGTGTGAATTTGTGTATTGCCATGTACATCTGTCTCTGTTACAATACACTTTATGTATACTTCCACTTAGGAAACAGACTTTCACTGGCAAAAGGCTTCCCTATAAATTTCTAGCATCCTCAGGCAAAATCCAGTTTTAGAAAGACAATGATTGCATCATGCTTTCAAAACTGCAAAAAGATATAATTTATCCTGTGGTGATTGCTGTTGATACTGTGGTCTGTAGACTGTGTAACTAGATAGGAAGGTGGTTTCAACCTAACACTGATTGACCACTGTGAGTGTCACCTTGGTATACCTATGTAGAAAATGCTTATAATGCATACAGAGTGTGCAACTGTCCAGTAATATTGTGTTATCCCACCACTTTCTTTCCTTTTTAGTAGAAACATCAACCCTAGTAAACCATGATAATGTCATCCATTGAAATGTGCACTGTCAAACTTGTACATCAAAGTCTCACGTGTCACTTGCAATTAATGCAATGTTCTGTATCTTATGTTTCTAGGTAGTCAGTTCAAATCCAGCCATTACTCCCAAGACTCATTTGTGTCAGTATAATTGTGAATGTGCATGTAGGTGACAGTTTATCATCTGTGCACATGTAGAGCTGGGGCTTCCTCTTACCAGAACTTCTGCTCATTTTTTACACAGAAATACTTTATTTAATACTGATGATGCTATTTGATGAAATGTTTTCTTTGCTAACAAAAGTACTACACCTTTGCCTTTGCAGTAAGGAAATGGCATAATGTTCTATAAGAATGTCACCATGTCCATTTACATCATTCCCCCTCAGCAACGTGCCATGCATATTAATCATGGAGCATCGCCGAGGGAGAGCCATGGAACACTGTTATTGAATCAGTCTAGGGAGTGTGGTCCTAACTGTGTCCGCAGATGAGTAACACACTTCCTGCATTGTCCAATTGTTTTATAGCAATGTAATACATTTTTTTTAATGTTTTAAAAAGCATGTTTACATGGCATGGAGAGCAGCAGTGCTAAGACACCTGCCAGACATCTAAAAATTGAAACTGGATATATTTAATTATTTATGTAAAAGTTAAGTTTAAGTGTATCTGAGTGGGTTTGTGTGGCACGGCCCAGTGCTTAGCATTGCTTAAAGGTAGCTCAGAGGTATATGTAAAGGTATAGCAAAACTCCACATATCCCCATAGCTAAATGGGTAGAGTTAGTGCCTCATGTGCAGTAGGTACAAGGTTTGAATACATGGAAAGGCAAGTTAGCATTTTTGTTCAAAATAGAAATTATGCAAATTATTTTTAAATATTGGCCTGCTGCACTCAGCTAAGCTCTGCTAAGACCTGCTAAGCACTGCATAAACAAAATAATGACTGATAATGTTTACGCACTGCTTGGCACTGCTTGGCTGGTTTGTGCACTGTTAAGCATTGGCAAGCATTTGGTGTATTCCAGTTGTTGCACTGCTTAACTTAGCAACACTGGTTTGCATTGTGCTAAGCAACATGCCGTATTTTTAAATATTGCCCAATGGCATGTAAGGGTGGGAAAACAGGCTATATTAAGCCCAATAGGCGGGAATGCAGGATAATCCACTGGAGTTCTTTCTCTGAAGGATACACTATGACAAGCATTTGTGGGGGTTCTTGCTTTCTGGTGCAGCGTGTGGGCCATCCTGGAGTCCAGGGTCATGGTCAGACTCTTTATTAAAAACCATGAAGGCCAGCTTTTGCATGAAGGTTGCTAGGGCTCAGAGTGCAAGGCAGACGTATGGGACAGCTGGCAAGGGACCACAACAGTGCAACTGGTATCCTCCACACAGGTGAGCAGTGTCGTCACTACTACAATGACCTGAAGAGACATAAGGGGGATCTCTTGAACACCTGGGTCCAATAATTTTGGGCAGGGGATGTCCCTTATGTATGTAAGCACCTTTACTTGTATACCACTAATATCTAATCTGAATGTCTGCTAAACTGGTATGCTAATGGTGTTCATCTCTCCCAACAGCTGCAGATGAGAGGGCTCTCAACATCAAGGTGCATGCCAGGTGCTTGGTCCGTTTGCACCATGAATGTGGTGAGTACAGTTGTAGTTTGCTATCTATAGTCAAATAAGCAAGAAAGAGTAAAGCATTAACTGCAGTTATGAATATTCAGTAAATAGCATAGTGCAATGATTGTTGACTTACAGCTGTACTCCAATAAGTGCATACTGCCAACTGTAGTGCCATAAGCAGGGAAGAGTAAAGCATCAGCCATAATAAAGTATATGCAATAAAGTTTGTAGTGCAATAACTGTGGTCTTACAGCTATTCTGCAATACCTGCATAATGACAACTGTTGTGCAATAAAATACTCAATACTATACCAGTAACTGCATGAAGGTATCTCTAATAAAGTCTGTTGCACAATAAGTGTGGAATTAGAGCTGTTTTGCAAGAAATCAATTATGAATACTGTTCTGTGATAAAAACACAACATAATATCAGTACCTGCATGAAAGTATATCTAATAAAGTCTGTTATGCAGTAAGTGAAGATTCAGATCTGTTTTGTAAGAAATGAATTATGACAATTCTTCTGCAACTACACATGAACCAAGAGCAATAACTTTAAGGTAAATTGTGCACATCAAGATTCTCTAGTTTTCATCATTGCATGTCAGCTATATGCATTCAGGCTGTGAGGTACGGTTCTGCAGTCAGGTTTAACAGTGCAATAGTTGTAGACTGCAAATAATAACCTATAATCACGTATTATTTGTTGACTTCACAGATATTACAACACACTAGCAATATACTGTGTATACTTGCATTCTATGTAGCAATATATATGTTACCTACTATCTCTGTCATGCTTGAATTTCATGCAGGTGTGTTCAACTGTCACTGCAGTCTAGTACAAAACTATACTACTATTATCAGGTCATATTGTGGTGCCAGGTTTTAGGCAAATATCATTCAGTCAGCAATTAGCAGTGACACAGTAGCTCAGTTTGCTAAATGCTCTGTATGAAGTACATTTTGCCACACATAGACCAGAGTTTCAATCCAGTGCTATGTAGCACTAACTATTACATTATCGGTCACATAAAGTTAACAGATATTCTCTTCACAGGAACTACAGGTAAATGAGTGAGGTAGCCCATATTATGAGAAAATAATTTTGTATTTAGATGTCACAGACTATTACAATCATTACCAGGGATGTGAAAATGCAGCATAAAATAAAGGAAATAAGTATAATAATAATAAAATAAATGAAATAAAATGTGTAATCTTTAGTATGGCTGTATGCCTAGACTGTCTGTTAAAGGTTGCTGCAATCAATTAATATAGTCAATACAGATGTCCTCTGCAGTCACTGCTGTTGGGTTCTATCCCCATGCCTGCCAAGCAAGGTATGTTGTTGTTTACTCTCTGTACTGTACACATACATGTCTCTCAAATGTCACGCTGCCATGTAATGTAATTACTAGTGTGTAATCCCTCTGTCACAGATTTACCATTGATATGAATATATAAATAGCAAAGAATCACTACATCAGCCATCATTACCCCTTGGTAGTTATATAGGTCCACCTGATGCGCAAGTGTTCTGTGTAGTTGCATACCTGCAGTTGTTACTGCTTGGCCCATACTGTCCCATGCAGATAGCTTGACAGGTATGTACATGCTACAGCAGCTATAGGGCATGTTTACACATAACGAAAGGACAGACTTGTAGAGTAGAGAGCAGTACTGTTGTCAACTATAGAGCCTATAATGATATTGAAGGACTGTATTTTTCTCTCTCCTCAGTCCTTATCTTCATATATTTATTATTGTTATTTATTGGTTATAGTTTATTATTAACATATGTTGTTACATGAAACTGTATTTTGGGGCATGTGTTTTATTGTTGCATGTATTAAAAGGGTTGCATATTAACATATCTTGTTGAATTGCCTATTCTGTTGGCCTTATGCCATAACTGTTACTGGCATGCTGTTAATATACTGACTGTTCTGTTATTTATTGTTGTGTTTCACATAATATGCATTGAAATGTAATGGGGTTATTTCCAATGTTCTGGCATGCTGTTATTACTAACAGTGGTTTTCTTCATAACTAACCTGTACTTATTCCTATACCTACATCACCACAGCACTTAAGGGTAGGTTGGTTCCCAGTGATCCACTACCCAACCTCAACTGGTCACTGTACCAGGTTCTAGCACATCTGGGACCCAGGCCGGTGGTGTCACCTCTGTTAGCCATGCACCATCTTCTTGTGGAACTTGGTCAGGGGACAGGGTCTGTCCTCACCCTGGAGTGATGGCAGAGGCGCAGTAGTTACCCAAGATCAACTACCGGCCATGGTGCGCGGGATTGTTCATAGGAGCTATGAACATTGCCTGGACCAGATTGAGGGCAGACCGGACAACTTGGTGGGGCTCACTGGCCCAGGTGCGCAGCCTGCAGCACAGCACCTTCAAGGCAGCGAAAGCAGTGTCAACTGCCCATGGGTGGAGACCTCAGTCATGCCGCTGCCATCAGGAGGCACATGCACTTCAATTGCACCACACCCTCCCCGTCCAAGGTGTTTACCCTCCTCATATGTCACACACCACCCCTGTCTGCTGTCTTGTCTGTCTGCAATCGCATCCTCTCCTACCCAACTTACCTCCCCCATGTACCTATATCCCTTGCCCAACTTTCCACTCTCCATAAAAAAAAAAAAATGGGCACCTGTCCCACAAAAAAAATGTCCATTCATAGCTCTTTCACACACATGTCCACTGGGCACAAGTAATTTGGTCCAATTGGCTTGACAACACTTTTATGTTGTCATCAGCCATCTCTCTGGTGTTTGAGTCCAAATTCATGCACAAAATCTGTCAAAATGCAAAGCTGTTGCTGTACAAGAAATGGAAAGTTATGGTTCTTTCCTATACCCATCCTGCAAATCCCTACCTGCCTTTCAGTATGTTTTTTCCCCCTGGTTGCCCCCATTTTACCATTGTCCTATCACCCCCCTTTTCTTTTTAATTTTTTAGCATGGGATTTCACAGATCTAGGTGGAGAGCCACAATACAATGCACCGCACAAATCTGCTTAAATGAGCTTCAAGGTGCCTTAATGATTTTTTTGTTTCTCACAGTGTTAGGCACATGCACAAAATAATCACGCTGTCACATTTCAAACCTGGGCCCCTGTCAACTACAGCCTAATGCACTAATCCACTAGGTCACACAGATCTTAATTAAAACAGGCGTTTCCAGCAATACATACTGATTACCACTAACAGACTGAAATCAAACCTAATGTAAAAAATGAGAGTGTATCTGGGACTCTGATACAAAAATACACCAGTAGACAGCCAAATAAAAAATAATGGCAGTACATGAGACCTGGGATAGCAGGTAAATGTTCCCTTTTACCTGCAACATCTTTAAACACACCTGCTAAGGCATCAGTGGCACAGTACATATGTTCAACTGGAACCCTGCTGCAGAACAACTGCCTTTGAAAGCCATGCACATGCTGATGGATGCAGACAATGCATGTCACAACCTGTATGTCTGCACACATACCTGGCAACTACACCTGCACCACCAGTGGCTTAGTAACTCAGTCCGTTAAATGCCTTGCCTACAGAACATTTTGTCACACACAGTCCTCGGTGGGTCTATATTACGTTATCAAACTTTTAAAAGTTCGAACGTCATATGGTCGACACCATATGATTGAACTTTTAAAAGTTTCAACGTTACAATGAAGATCTTCATAAAGTGTGTAATGGGAAGAGTTCCCTTTCCTGCACTGTAGTACAATCTTGGAGTTGGTATATTTAAAGAGTGTGGGGGGTGCATGCTTAAAATGGTCAGGTAGTTTTATTTTTCCTGTTGTTTATTTTTTTTAGCTTTTCAAACTGTTAAAAGTTCAATCATATGGCTTTGACCATATGACGTTCAAACTTTTAAAAGTTTGATACCATAATATAGACCCATCCTGGGTTCAAATCCAGTGTGTTGCACTTCAATTACATTGTTGTAATGACTGAGTCATGCAGTTTTAATCCCCATAGGTTACTGCTACTGAATTATCTGCTACCCAGTTTTGCAAGTCAATGGCCTACTGGTAGGGACACACTGCACATATTCATGTAGCCTAACTATATGTTGCCTACTACTCTGCTATTGACACTGTTGCATAACAGATGTACCTTAAGCACATGCCTTGATTGGACTGTAAAGAATACAATTACCCTGGCTCTGCTGTAATGACAGGGCTGCCACCGCTGCCACAGTTACACATACAGCTTGCTGGCCTCCAAAGTGTTTACACTCCCCCTATGTGTTCTAGGCTGCAGGAGCATACATGGTTGTATGTTATGGCAGCTGCTACAGACCAACCATACCTCCCAACCCCCTATAACAAGGTATCTGGACACAACAATACATAAAGGGGGGCAAAGGCCCAGAGATAGGTGCATGTTTCACAGTTTTCCCCTACAAACATAGTAAGTTGATAAAATAGCATCTACTGCATTAGCATGCATATTCTGTCAGGTATGAAGTATGACACTCACATGTCTCTCTCCCTTTACTGACCTCAACCCACAATGTTTGCCAGTAAACTGCCAGATAACCACAACGTCATGGGACACTGACCAAACATATGCGACAAAACTGTGGGCATACGTCATACATCTCTACAGTGGACAATAATTTTACTTACCTTCTGCAATATTGTAGTCTACACACCTCAGTAATGTCCATCTCAAAAACTAAGAAAGGGGCCAAGACCTACATAAAGGCCTTATATATTGCACTGTGATGCCATGTCATTGGCTAATGATAGTGCAATAAAGCTGTTTTTGGATGCAGTTAGCAATTCTGAGCCACAGATTAGTGCAGAGGCAATAACCTGTTAATGAGCAATACCTACAAAAGGCAAGCAACTGCTTAAGGGGGACAGGTCTATATATGGTTTTACTCACACAGGCAGTGTATGTGCAAAGCATTTGCAGAGGAGCACTTCAAAAAAGGAATACATCACTCTACCAGGCATGTACTAGATTTTCTCATAAAATGGGATGCAGATGGGAGGATGGAGGCATGGGTTATAGGGATTAAAACAGTAGACTTGTATTAGATCTATGATATTGACATGTTAGTGATACTCAGTTGTCCAACACCTACAGGCTTGCCTTTCAACTGTTCCTGGTTTGAATCACATTTCTGCTTTGTCCCTCTCAATCCGTCCTACAATGGTCGGCTGTTGTAGTAGAGATAGTGGATTATATGTAAGACATAGTGACACTAAGTAAGGGTGTACACTCCTGTAACATCAAGCGATGTACTGCAATTTACCTCCTCCCAGTCTGTCAATGTCACACATAAATACTACTAACAATGTAAAAATGTCCCTGAATGGACCTGATATACCTTAGTTAAGTCCCTGTTTCGTGGACATTCATCCCTGTCTGATTGACAGCTATGCCTAACATACCTCTGAACCTCCTACAGTAGGAAATCAGGACAAAGCCATAACTAATGTGCAGACAAAGGCCCAAACAGAGTATATATATTGGCCGTACAAAATAAGAATGTGAATAGACTAACAGAATTACTGTAGAAAAAGTGTTTTCTGAGGAGCCTGATGGGTGACAGTTAAAATTCTGTGTTAATTTTCTGACAGCAACTGTCAATGATTGGACAACCATTTGTCAGGCATCCACAAGTTTGTGCGAAAAGGACCACATTTATGGAGCAAACATAGTGACATTTTGCAAACATCTGTACAGTTGAGAGGTATGATGCCTACATGGAACATATTACAGAAGGTTTGCATTGCTGTCAGTTATTGTGGCACACTGGTGTTGCTGGACTGTCCCCATATAGTTGTTATAATAGCACACTGCTATTTGTCCGACAGTGGCCGTATGACATATTAGTGTGGATTTGCCCATAAGGGACACACCACAGTACACTGCAGTGATAGGTGTAGAGACATACAGCAGAATCTATCATAACACACATATTACCCAGTATTGCTACTTTCATGGTGATAATCACACATGTAGTATTTTGTCAAACTGTGGGGAATGATATTTGAGGGAGCAGTGGATAGTGCAGGCCATTATGGGTGTGTAGGGTCTGTACGTAGTGGACATCCACATATATGGTCCTTTAATGTGTTCCCCTCTTGTTGTCTTGCATGAATGATGTACCAATGGAGACATCCACCATTTTCCTCTGCTGAGAATTATGCTACTCTGGATGTCCTCAGGCTCCACCATTGCACCCTGCTTTCAAGGGGTCACCACAATCAAGAACAGTGAGCAGCATTGTGGTGCAACCTTGTGGGGGTTGTTAATCAGACTGGCCAACAGAACAGGACCTAAGAGCAGGTCCAACACCAGGCTACAGGTATGGTCAATGCCGCCCTTCAAAGGCCAGCTGTTGTTGCCAGGTACCATGCTGCCACCGGTGGAGGGCTTGCAACAGAACAACCACTCTGGGCCACAGAGGAATTCCTCCTGAACCCAGGATCAAGCAACAGTTCCCTGCCATGCATCACTCCATACATTCTGCAGGCGGGTGCCACATTGTGCACAACAGAGGACCGTCCAGGTAAGCTTACTGTATTCACCAGTATAATACATTAGCAGTCATTGTAGCAAGCTTTACAGACCAGTACATGAGTGTCAGGTCTATCTGCATTGGGGGGGGTTGTTTTTACCCACAGTTGTTCACACATACTCAGACTGTCAGCAATATAACCAGTATCACATTAGCTACTGTACATGTGGATATATGCACATATTACCTTGTAACACTGCAACATTTGGTATTGCTGACAATATCTCTCCCTCACCTTTTCATAAGTTCATCAGGTGTGACCGGAGTCCATGATCCTGTACCTAGTAAGTGTGAAACTGTTGTTTTATGGATCATATATGCTCTATGAAAGTTATGGGCTGCCATTTTGCTTTATGCACAACTGTTGTGCTTACCCAGAGTAGAATAGTTATATGTTCCATTTTGGAGCAGTTAACTACAGTACATAGCCTAGGGAATGACAGGTGTGTATTTGTACAAACATTAACATGTTTGCACTTATAGCTATGAGCAACTATGCAGCCTGCTATACATGAGGGAAATACTCCAAGATGCCCATTCAAACACAATAGGGAGATGGTACATACCTGAGGCAGTGATACTACAACTGGCAAATCATTCTCAAGACAGGTGTTCTGGGTTTTATGTGTAGTTCTGTCACATACACTGTCATATTGCATACCTCACAAGTGTAGTTTACTAGCAACATTACCCAGATGAAGGTGATGTGCATGTTATACAGGGCCTGAGTTGTATGTGTATGTTGTGAAACTGTGTGTTGTACATGGTATCATTGATGAGAAGATCTTGGACATGTAATGCAGTTGTCGATCCTCATCTGTATGAGTCTGTGTGGATTACCATACATAATAGTGCAGGTGGTAATGTACTGCTTTTGTCTTGCTTCTCAAATGTGAATGGGGGGGTTGGAGTCTGTCCCCCTCACAACCTGATGTCAGTGTTTCATTGGACTCTGATGATGATGGTGGCTATAGTGAGGCACAGGTGGGGATGTCAGTGGCTGAATATGTCCCAGCGGTTGACATCCTTCTTTTGCCCTCATTGTCTCCGCATACAATCAGTATGTCCACACATACCCAGTCAACAGAGGCCACAGATATTGGACAGTCAGAGGGTGGTGACATAGTACAGGACAGTGTGGGAACTATGGCATCAGTGAGTGTAGACACTGGCCATATCGAGAGAGCTGACAAGATCCCACACAGGCAGATTGACAGGGGTGCTCGAAAGAGGACTGCTGCCCATCCACCTTATGTTGCAGGTGTCACACTATGAATCACTTGCCGCATGTTTTGGGCTGTCATGGAGGCACACTCATGTTTTGAATGCAACACCAGATGGATGCTTAGGGTTATGGATGCAGCACAGTCTGACATGCGTGACTACCTCCACCGTATTGGTGATGCCCTGGATTATTTCACTGATGTAGTGGACGGACTGTGGGCTGAGACAGTGTCTGTCTTTGAGTGCACATTGTCTGTGCTGGGACATCTGGTAGAGTTGGGCAGTGGACACATGGACGTAGTTCAGCAACACCATCTGCTGAGAGTCCACGTGGCCGTGCACACCCATGTTCCTGTAGTGACAGTGCCTTCAGTGCTACAGAGAGAAGTGTGCAGTCTACACCACAACATGGCAGGTCATGGGCATATGGTCTTGGGCATTCCCATGGGGGACACAGGCCCAGCAGACAGCAGTCACAATCATTTACTAGCACCACATCTGACCTAGGGCATGATGGTGCCCATGCTACTCCTGGTGAAGTCAGTTTCCGTGTTAGTTGCTGGAGACAGTGAACTGTCCACTCTACCCTGTACAGTCCCCAGCTGTCTAACATACACAAGTGTAGGGCTAGCACTGGGCTTGACTGTGTACATGGACACACTCCAACCCAACTGTCACCAAAAGGCACACATGGCACCTCTCCATGGTTCATCTGACAAGCACCCCTTCCTGACTTGCACACATGCTGTCAACTGTTTGGCACAGCCTAGACCTCTGGCATCCCTACACCACACCCTGTGCATGTGATGACACCTGTGCCACATTCCTTCCATCAATGCCATTGACGCTGGGACCTGCATATATGTGTCTGATGCACAGGGTGACTATATAATGTTACATTTGCTTGTGTAGTGCAGTAGTGTTATGCCATGGTGGTTGTTGGCCATGACAGGTACTGAATGCTGGCATGTGTCATGACTACACATCAAACATTTTGTACCTTTGTTACCCGATGGTACACTGGTGGTAGTATTACAGAATGACAGGTGTGTCATGGACCTGAGTATGCTTTTGTTCCAGGAGTCTGAGTGGTTCAACTATGGACACATGGCTGCAATACAGCAAAACAGGATGGCAAGGCAGCACAGCAGAGATATGATGTCAGCAAGGTATGCCAGTATATGTGCATGGCTCCCGCTCTACTACCCTTAATACATGTAATTTGGGTAGCCTGCATGTACAACTCTAGATGTTGGCAGACACAATTATGCTTACGTACAGGAGGGCAATTTAGGGTCAGTGGTTAGTCACAGCACCATAAAATGCATTACCAATGCACATGGGTAGGCCACATGGGCATGTCTGTAGTGCTACAATGGGACATATTTACACACACAAGTTGGATGTTGTGAGATTAGAACCCCTACTTACCAAATAGTATGTACTATAGCTCTAAGTATGTATCGTATGCCCCATGCTGTTTATCTGATAGTACACTGTCACCCAGTGCTCTTAAGGTGGATGACATCAGCAGGCCTTGTAAAGGAGGCCAATGCTGAGGCCAGCAGCTAGTCACTGGGCATAAAATACATAACCATTGCACAGAGATAACCCATACAGGCTTGTCTGGAGTGCTGCATTGGGATACATTCACACACACACACACACACACACACACACACACACACACACACACACACACACACACACACAGTGGGATGATGTGAGATTAGAACTCCTACCTATCTTGTATTACACACTACAGCTCACAGTACTTATTGCATGCATCACAGGTTATGTCTGATGTATATGTTGATGCAGGCAGAGTACTTGTGGAGTACGCAAAGTGGCCTTGTGTTAGACAGCATGTGTGGCTTGCAGAGTGATACTGTTTGGTACTGTTATTGTATCTAGTGTCCTAGGGGTTGGATACCTGGTAATATCCCTGCTATGTATGCATACTTAGCAGTCTTGCCATATGTGGCTGTTTGCAGTTTGACAGGCAGACATACGGCCATGAACAATATGGCCTGTAAAAGGCATACCTTGCACCCATTGTGCATTGCACCGCCTGTGTACCTATGTCTGTCTACAGGGTGACCGTCTGCAGGCACAGGGGTCTGTGGGTGTGTGGATTATGTACTGTTGTGCCCTTGGTCTGGTGCCATTGGACAGCTGTCGTTATGTGTATGTGCAGATAAACCCAGCATTCTGGGGTATGTGGTGACATTTGTACATCCCCGCCCATATATATATATAACAGGGTTGTCTCCTTAAATGTGGTTGTGTGTGTAAGTAATGTAAATTTGTTATGTAGATGTATTTGGGGAGTCTATGTATCATTGTACTTTATATAGCCACATGTACATCTTATCATATATATATATATATATATATATATATATATATATATATATATATGTGCCACATCCTGATAGAGACACTAATCAAATGTGAGGGGGATAGGGAGAGACAGATATGTATAAGTAGCTGTATGTCTGTACAGGCATATGTCCACATATCAGGTCATCGGGCAGGAGAGGCAACAGACTTGGGCTCAAGTTAGCTAAGTGCAGGAGCATGCCCAGTTTATCAGCACTTACAAGGTGACTCCATGCCAGAGCTACCTGTACTCCAATCTGGGATTATTGTGTGCTGCAGGCCATTGGCTGCTACACCTGTTACGACAGTACTGCAGTCCCCTGTTATTGTCAAAGGCATTCCCTGGCTATTTGCTGACATTAATATGTGACTCAAACATCAGAACTGTACAGAGATTCACAGACTGTCCAGACTTTTGCCTCATATTTCTAGCCCATTTCACATAACATTGTGGCTTTCTTGCAAAATAGTGGCAAATCAGTGAAGGTTGAAGTAAATAAATAATGATAGAGATTTCAGTTTCAGACTCCATGCACATCAGGGGAATCATGCTAATGCAGGAGCTGTTATTCTATCAATATTTTATGTTTGTAGAGCAAATATTTAAAACCTGTCCCAATTTGTGGGTCTTGTTCCCACTTTTATTCATTTTATTTGGCCGGATTTCCTGCTCTAATAGGTTGAGAGGTATGATGTGCCTGAGGTATATGGTTAAACACCACACACAGGGTGACAGTATGCATACCTCTTCCTGTACATGTTTTTGCAGAATGACCAGCATTTAGCCCCATATGTATGCTCTGTTCCTCATACATTTGTAGTTTTCTGGTGCTATACTGTAAACAGCAGTCACTGACTTTTTGTAACTACTGACACATTTAAGTGATGGCCTTTACATCCTGCAGCTAATCTGACCTGTTGCAGCCTGCTGTTATACTAGCCACCTGCTAGGTTACTCAGAGTGTGTATAATGCCTTCCGGTAGGTATGGTCCTTTGTGCCCCCAGTCACTCTGGCTTTGTCTGACTTTCTTGCAGTAACAGATTGATTGGTTATGAAAGTCTGTGGGACTACCACCATATGAGTACCTCACATGCAAAAGATGTTGGATGCTGCCAGATTCAAACCGTCAGCACCATCACACATACTACCGTTCCTGGTCCAGTGAACCACACCAGCCACCAGACAAAGAGATTTCATTCCTCACACTAGCAACAAGATAGAGGAAATGTCTGGTCCACTGCTCTATCATTGCAGACTTACTGTTACAGAGGACTAACAGCCTATGCTCTGCTGGCATATACAGTCGTGTGACTGTCCTGTGATCCCACTGTTTGGCTTCTCTCTGAAATACCGTCTTGGAGTTTCCAGCCATGTGGCCTAGTGGCTATTATGGGACACATACTAGTGAACAGGGTACCTGTTACCCAAGTGGCTGTTAGAGCTGTACAAGTAGTCCAGTAGCCCTCTATAGATCTCTACAAGTAGCCCAGTAGAACAGTATATATAGCACTATATTCCCTTGCATACATGCGGCAGGTTTTTACATATGCTACTATATTGTAGTACCCCTTACAAGTGGTATACAGGAGAGGGATTTACCTTGCGAATGCAGTAATTGACAGACCTGTAGTTTGAGGCTGCTCTGTCTGATGCACACAGTCCACAACCAATGCATGGTGAGGTACAGGTTGTGCGGGCTAACTGTCATCATTTTTACTCATATGTATGTGAGTCGGAGTAAGGTGTCAGTCGCTAGGGCCATAAGTTGTCAGTGCATGTGTTATGCATTGTCTTTTGGCCAAGGACAGGGGCATATTGGGGTCTATATTAAAAGCATGAACATTTACTTACCCGAATACCTAAACGTCAACACATATTCCACAAACCGCAAATACACAGAATGCCCTAAACGCAAAATTCAAAAACTCAAACCGTCGTAGTTGTCCCACCCCACCGCCAACTATATACTACCTACACAAACAAACTAAATAAACCACATACATACACTAACCAAAACCCTACTTCTAACCCTAAACTAAACCCTACTTCTAACCCTAGACTAAATCTTCCATATACCACCATGTATACACTTACCTTAACCCGCACCCTAACCCTAAGGTCCGTAACTATCGCACACTTACCTTAAGAAGCTATACCCAAACAAACTAAATAATCCACATACATACACTTAACAAAACCCTACTTCAACCCTACACTAAATCTCACATACATTACCATCTATGCACTTATCTTAACCCGCACCCTAACCCTAAGGTCCATAACTATCACACACTTACCTTACTGAGCTATACAGCAGAAGGGTCAACCATGACAATTCGACATTTCAGATTTTGCACTTCAGGATGATCGATGTTTTCGTGGTTCGATGAAGGCATGTTGGCGTTTAGGTATTCGGGTAAGTAAACATTCGTGCTTTTAATATAGACTCCATATTGGACACACATACATCTGCCTACAGGGACAGCCTCAGGGGGTTCCTCTTCTGAGTCCTCCTGTGGGTGCGGCTGTGGTGACCTAGGCCCTGGTGGGGGTATGTGTATCCCTTCCCTTTGCTGATGCTGCTGCAGATGTTTCCACAGGATCATATTGTGTAGCATGGCCCATACTGTGAACATATGTGCACATGTGGCTGGTGAGTAATGCAAGGCTCCACCAGATAAATCGAGGCACCAGAACTGTAGCTTCAACAGTTGAAACACACACTCTGTGGTGTTCCTGGTTTGTGCGTTGCCTCATTATGGCATTCTTTGGTGGATGTGTGTGCATTTCTAATGGGTGTCATCATCCATGGTTCCAGTGCGTAGCCAGCATCCCCAAGTAAATGGCTGTGAGGGATGTCCCCCCTAGCAAACATCTGGTACAGCTGTGATGCATGCCAGATATGAGAGTTGTGATAATTGCCAAGGCTGCCAGCACACACATTCATGAAAATGCCCTGGATACTGCACAGGACCAGGCAGTTGATGGAGTGGTACCCCTTGTAGTTGATGTAGATTCTACCCTCATTACCAGGTGGTGCTTTGTTGTGTACATGAGTACAATCTATGGAACTCAGTACCTAAGGGTAGTGTGCTACTTGATTGAAGAGTTGCATACTGCTGGCCTTCCCCTCATGGGTGTGGGGAAAATAAATGTGCTCACTGGCATGTGGTAGCATGGCATTCAGGAACTGGTGGAGTACCCTGGAAGCAGATGCCTGTGAGACCCCCATCATGTCCCCAGTTGGTCTTTGGAAAGTACCTGTAGCTAGTATCCTAAGGGCTACACATACCTTTGTTTCCAATGGGATGGGTTCATCTCTGTTGGCTCTGGATCTGATTGAGGGTGGCAGAACTCAGTGAGTTGTTGTAGTATGTCCATGTCCACCCTGTAGCACTCTACATTCTCCAGCTCATGTAGCTTCTGGAAGGTTACCCTGAGCCTGAACACTCTTCTCCTTCTCAGTCTAGGCCTATTGTCAGCAGTAGCAGCAGCACTGACCTCGGCATCTAGCAAATGCAGTTGTAGCAGAGCAGCGGCAGTCCCTAGCATTCTCTCAGTTAAAATTCCCAGGTTTGTACTCCAATAGTGCAGAGTATTGGGGAAAAATTAGATTGTTGGGTGTATGCATACTTTATAGTGCTCTGCTGTAGGTGTAGCCTATGTGAATGACTACCTATGATGCATTCCATCTGCCAAGTACATCATTAAGATGTTTAATGGCCCTAGTTTAAGTGAAATAGAGTGCATCAGTAATTAATATATCATCCCATGAGCTCAAATGTTTGTGGACATACCCCCTTTTGATGTCAGCTACCTCTTCTGTGGACATCAACATGGTTCTGTCCCAACACAGATGGGATGTGCAGGCACAGATATCCATTTGTGCTATTCAGTAACCCCAGCTCATTTGCATACTGATCAGTGTACAGTACAAGGAAACTACATGGTTTCAGGGCCTACCTCATTAGCAACCACAGCCATCTTACATTGTACATACCCCACACAGGGTCCTATAATACATTAATGTTACATACTCACAAATTCTGGTTTGTACAATCTTTTTATATTTTTTTTTGCATAATGGCATGTTTTTTGAACTGCAGTGTGCCATGCAAACATACCCAGGGTATTAAAAAAAATAAAATTATTTTACATTCTTTTCACACACTGGTTAGTTTTGCACATATCTATGTCCTCTATACTATCTCTGCCACTATAAGTACACTTTTACAGCCCCTAGTGTCATTTTTACATCCGTGTACATTACAGACACCAACACGGGGTTTGCATGACTGCATATCTACTTACTGGATCACTCTACCTGCTTCATTTGCATGCATTTCACCTGCTTATGAGGTGATTTGCTTGCCAAGGACACTTCTGTGTTTGCACGCTCTGTTTGCTGGATCACACATCTGCTTACATTCACGTCAGCAGTGTGCCACTATGACTACATGGAAAATAAGTCTGTGTAGGCTTTATTAAATTCTCCCCTTCCACTTTGGCATATGTGAGTCATACACATCAATAGTCAGTGGACTTATGTAATTTGCTGTTCAGTTCCATCAGTGGGCAGCATTATATGAATGTACAGATGTTACACGCAGACACAATTGTATTGCGTTATTATTAGCAATTTTATGTTGGACAAATAGATATAAACATATTTTATGAGTTCATGGCAGTGAAACAGTTGTTCTGTGACTGCTGTGGTGTGATTGCTCCTGTGACATGTGCATTGAGTTCTGAATTGTATAAGATATCTGCACAGAATGTGTTTTGTTTCTGGTACAGTGTGTGTACAAAACAATAGAAAAAAGCTTCCTTGGTTAAGAAACATTAATATCGGACTGCTCACAATTGTATGAAGATTGACATAAATACCTCCTTTTCATCATTCTGATAAATTAATATTGTACAAGTTATCATCAAAAGTCCTTTTTTGCTTCACACACATTAATTTCACTTATTTGTGAAAAGCTTCACTGCTATCTCCAGTGGCAGATGCAGTTAATATATAGCACTGTAGAGTTTGTAGTATGATAGGCAGGGGTTTGAATCTGGAACATCTGTCTGTGAGATAACCATGGTAGACAGAAGTGGCTTAGACAAAGAAATTTATTATGGCACAGTCAGAGGGCCACAATTTTAAGGTCTCACACTCCAAGGTAGGGGGATCCATACCCATTACAGTAAGAGACAGATGTAATAACTTCAAGGGTGTTCTTCATGATATAACCAAAATGCCTATTTCTGTGATGTCATTGATTGATACATAGTATTTTGATATATGCCTTGGCATTTATTTGAGCCTTGCAATATGCAAATTCTGAATATGCCACTGACTGCTCACAGGTGAAACTTATTTTGCAAATACTAATACTTTGCATTGCATTTCTTCATCCAAGCATTTATGTATTACTGTAATTATTTTATTCATATAGAGCTTTATAGGACACGAGGGCTTACATAACATTTATTACTGTATGGCATGCTTTGAAATCATCAGAAATTGTGACTGAGCTTGTGTTATAACACTTTCTTGTGTGTTTGTGTTGTTTACCTGCTGTTATGGTAGTGTTTGCTGTAATTCCTTGTGAGCACACCCAGTGTAATGCAATAGATGTGCTCTATTTTTGAACAGAGATCGTGAGCTAATGAAATGTCATCAGATCTGTGTTATCATTTCTTCCTTATGTGTTTTGAGTGTTGTTATATTGGAGTTTAGCATTTACATGAATATACAATATATGCTTTTCGAATACACATTTAAAGGTAATATTTCCCCTTTCTATGGTTGCAAATGACAACAATGCAAAAATCATGTCCCTTTCTGATGTACATGACACAACAGCTGTAGGGTCCATTTCTTCTTGTTTATACATGATAAGGTGGAGTACACGGCAGTCCATCACTTATCAAACATGCATTCTCTGTATGTGCATCTCATGTGAGTAGTTGCAGTCTATGCAAAGTTAATTAAGGTAGGATGTGACAGACAGCAAGTAGCCAATAACTTATACCTTACAGAGCCTGAGGATTATCTAGCTTTGGTCATGAAAGTGCATAATGACTTAGCTGAAGTTTTAAATTACAAGGTCAGATTTGGGATCACACCTATACTATGTATAAGACTTAGCTCACAAGCTTCGTTACTGTTTCTTCAAGACCTCTATTGGATAGATAAACTGATAAACACTTAAACATTCTTGGTACTCAGGTATGCCCAATAGCAATATGAGGAAGAAGAGTTATGTTGCAAGTAGATATCTTCCCTTGTAGAAGAATGCATGCACGACTGGTCACATCTTAAGCCTAGTATATCAAAAGGCATAATTAATTAATACAATCAGTGCTGTACCTAAGAATGATATACCCTATGGTTCCACTCTGATATTGCCAAACAGAGGTATTATATATAAATGGCAAAAGAAAATGTAGTCTTTCATTTGATACCCTTTAAGAACCCACATCTGACCAGGTGCTATGGATGCCATGTGTCTGAATAAATGGAAGGGAATCATCCCATTTATTGATGCTAAAATATTTATCTTGGATATTCCTCCCCGTAGTGTAAAAGCTTTATGTCATAACAAGATTTTTTTTTTTTAATAATCATTGCTTCAAAACCAAGCAGACAATTTATATTTGGAGTGATGGGTCATCCCATTTGTATCTGGATCAAATATACAAATATCTTAGCAATTTTCTGAAATGATTTGAGATACTGAAGAACGCATCTTAAAAGTATTTCATTGTTCAAAACAGCATGGTGGATCGGTGGCATGATGTGCAGGGTCTGGTGTTCACTTCTGGCTAAATGTTAATGTCTGAGTTAAGTTTGTCTGTTGTCCCCATCTGTGCATCAATATTCTGCAGGTAAACCATTTTCCTCCAACACCCCTCCAACATCCCTTAAACATTCTGATCTACTGGCTACACGAATATATAATGGGTAAATTGTTTCACCGAATTGTCTGTATATATTCTGTTTCCACTTGCCATAGTGATTTGTATCATGACTGTATCCGGTTAACAAATGACAAATAAACAAATTAAAGTAACTAATTAATTAATGTATATATTAATGAAAAAAATAAATAAATACATACATAAAAGCATGCTTGCATAAACAAATAAACAAACCATCAAAAAAATAAATAATACCAAATTAGCGAAGTGGAGGAACAGAGCAGATCATCCCTGGAAATAACCTGTAGGTAATTCACTGCAGGGCAACTAGGGATTTATAACCTCCCAACAATGTGTTATAGATGTCTCCAAGATCATATCTGTATCTTCCGTTTTTTTCTTTTTGCAGTTATATGGAGATATCACCGAAGAAGAGCTCACTTTATTGACATACACGTTTTATTGATGTCATTGGTATGTTCCACATCCTCCTTGTGCCAGGGGTCATTGCTAGACTTTTAAATAACTCCTTCTTCACCCTCTGATAAGTGAGCAAAATGTTGCCAAAATCCCTTAATACATACTGAAGATGCTGTCACTCTGCTCCTGGCATTTTTGGAGACGATGTTCAGGTCAACTGCAAGGCAATACAGGGCTATAATATTTTTTGGAATATTTGATTCGATTTTACAAATGTTTGTATAACTTGAGGTTACTGTTTTACAGACATTGTTATTTCAATATTTGTTAATCTTTGCCTGGAAATTTATTACAAAATGTTGGAAATGTATACACTCCAAGATGAACTGTGCTTTATTCCTCGTATTGCAAGATGAAGGAAGTGACTATTTACGACAGACTGAAGGATAAAGGCCTTTTTGTTTTATTTTGTGATGAAAAGTCTATCCTTTTGCAAATTTGCATTAAAACAGATGCAGTATCATATTTGTTTGCTTCATACAGGTCTGTTCTGTGCTGGGCTCCTGTCAGAGTTCTAATGTTCAGTCTGAAGAAGACAAAAAGAGACTACAGAGGATCAGCAGAAGACCAAAATGGTCACTTCTATCTAGGTACTTGCCAATTAAGTGCACTACAAGAACTTCAATACCAAGGAATGGGTCTAAAATGTACCAGCCTCTGGTAAAAACAGGGGATCCAATGGAATAATTACATGAACCTGGGTTCTATTAAATGATCAGTGTGCTGATTTAAGACAGGATGGCTTTTGTTGGGGGCAAAAGCTGCATTTTGACTGGCTGTCTTCTGGGGGGAACACAGTCTTTTAGACTTTAAATAACCAGAGTTTTGCTCAGTTTGCTGCTCTTCAATGTTGGTTTGCTGGCAGGGCAGTAATGTGCAATTCACAGAAAACAACAGGAGAAATGGAGTAGAAGATGGCAAAACTATTTTATATCTCTTTTCTTAGAAGTTAGCGTACTACATGGGATTCATTGGTATCCTAGCACATTGACAATATAACAGCTTTGGTGAGAGTAGGCTTCCATATTATAGTTATCTATGCTTCAGTTCCACTGACAGAGTATCTATTTTTGGTTGGTCAGTATCTGTGGGGCCAGGCTCTCAACCTTCCATCTCCAAAATGAGGAACACTAGCCCTCATAATGAGAAACAAATAGGCAAAATGTGGAACACGTACTAATGGCTTATTAACAACTTCCGCTAGGAAGGTCATAGAATGGTTAAAATATGCTGGTTTTACGGTTTACCTTTACATAGTTCAAAATCATATTGTCAATCATCCTGTTGTGCGAACCGAAAGAATGAATTCTGCATGTTGAACATCACAGAAGTTCAAAACTCAGCAAATCAAACAGCAGATTCGCTGTTTCGAACTACAATGTCAAAAACATGCTACATACTACAATGCACCCCCCACACCCCCCTACTTTAATATTCTAACTCTGAGATCGCACTACAGTGGGGAAAGGGTCCATTTCCCGATCCCCACTATAGTGCAATCCGCACTCAAAATGCCGAATCTGCAATGAGCGAATGTCACTGTGCATTCGCTCATTGCACATTCGAAGCATTTTTTTTCAACTTTTCAAAATCTTGAAAAAGTCCTTTCGAACATGTGGCGTTCTCACATGTGCAGTACGCACATATAAAGGTTAACCAATTTTACTTATAAAGAAGATCTTTTAATGAATTAATATGATTTATTTCTATTTACTATGGATTTCACTTAAAAAGGTTCCCAACACTGAATGTGTTACAGACCCTTTCAATGTGGAACTTCATGGAACTTTGAGGAACATGAACTTTTTAAGACCTCAAATGAGGTACGTTCTTCATAATGAGGTACACATGAGAGGCATGGTGGGGGTGGGTGTTAAGATGGATTCTAATTATCTGTTTTTCATTGGTCAGTATCTGTGGGGGAAGAACCTTATGAGCTTTGGATAACCAGAGGTTTGCACAGTTTGGTGTACTGCTCCATGACACTGTAAACACTATCAGGCAAGCAAAACAACAGCCTAGTCTGGAGCAGATAAGGTGATCTCCATAGCTTGTAAATCATATAATCTTCACTCCTTTCTTTATCTCACCTTAGTTGCACTATTGTGCTTGATCTTATTGTTATAGTGGATACATATTCATTACCCTGATACCCAACACAACACATACAGCCACATACTTTGGACCCTAAACTACACAGCTTATAAGGTAAGCCAACACACAACCCAACATTTTATTCATAATAAACTCATTATGAGACACACAGATGTCCCTTTCACCAGAATGAATAAGGAGAAATTCACGGTCTCTTGGCTGTCAAGAGTTAGGATTAACCAGATCACCCACAAACTCAAGTCATAAGACCATAAGTACTAGCACGAGATAGTCATAGTCCATGTGGGTGTAAATGACCTAAAACATACCTCCCTGTTCAATGTGAAGAGAGAGATATTATGGAGCTCTCAGGCTATGTATCCCATGCTGGCATGTGTCTAGTATTGACCAGCATTCTACTTTCAATAAGGATTATGCCACAATATCAACAGATGATAGATTGCAACAATTGGCTCAGTTTCTAGTTTCATTCCAATGGGATAAAATATTTGTTAGCTTGGGAGGATATGGTTAATGGATCAGGTTGCTTCGCTAAGCTATGTCTCCACCTGTCCACTATAGCCTTATAAATATTGGCTTAAACATTGTCCTCCCCCATTGTGCCTTTTTTCAGCAATGCCAAACTGACAAGCCTTTTTGATATAGCAAAGCCTACCTAAGGGAATCTAAAGGTGTTCCTGCTCAATGTCAGATGCCTAAACAAACAAAAAAAAAAACACTCCTTCCAGGCTCTCGTTATGCTGCAGAATGTGGACATCTCTGCAGTTAATGAGTCATGGAATAAAGCCATGGAAAACATAGCATCAGTGCAGGGCTACAATGCCTTCCACACATTCAGGCTGGCTGCTGCACAGTCAGGGACCAAAGATGAATGTGACTCAATGTTTGTAACACAAACACCTTGGATCAGATAGTCCATATGCCCACTAGGGGGGCAAACATACTCAAATCTGTACTCACAAACATGGGATAACACTGCCCATAATAGTTGCCAGTTACTGATACTAGTCATATAGTAACTATATAAATTTATTATCAGAGTTATTAATTATACTTTTTGACAGTTGGTGTTGCTGCCTTACTGCTTGCTGTTGAGTATTATTGAATGTTGTTAGATGTTTACATAGACTGCCCTAGACTACTGCTCTAGAAACTATTAAATTGCTCTGTCTAGTATAGTTTCACTCCTCATGCTACAGTTCCTGTGTTTTGTAACTTGACTATTACCTTACCTGTACATAATGCTCTACAGTTGCTATTCTTGGAGTTATTATGTTGCTCAATGCTGCAAGTAGTTTGTTGGAGATACAATTAAACTATTATTTCAGCTGCTGATTACACTTTACTGCACTTTTGATTATTCCTGTTTTTGCACTGCTGCATTGGGCATTACCCAGAATGATGCAGAGATTAAGAAACAAGATTAATTGCCTTTAATAACTGCTTATCTAGCTGTTATCATTCTAGGGGAATGTACTATGTAACAGCATGTGACAAGATGGCCAGGAATGGTCTGTATTTCTTTTATCATGGCTTTTGCATTCTAGATAAAGCTCTTGTTATATCCTACAGTGCCATTTTGTGGAAAAGTCAGTCTGCTGTATACAAAAATCTACAAAAGTCTGATCTGCATACATTAAGTAGGTCTTACTTGATATCAAGATTCTTAAAATAATGAGGCCATCCTGTGACTTATAGGAAAACTCCACCATCTCCTACAGTTTAACTCAACTGTTAGATCTCTTCTCTCCCTACAGTTTGGTTCCAGTATTGTTTAGGTAACAGAAATCTACTTGTACTTTATAAAACTTTAATTTCCTTGCCTTGGAATCAAAGAAAGGGAAAAAACACTTACTTTTTTTAAGCTACCTTCTCACACAATTTGCAGATGAATTTGTCTGTGTCTGCATGACATACCACAGACACAGATAAATTTGTAGTCAGGTACTGCTAGCAATCTTATATAGGTAATTAGTCCTGCTGATGTCAGGAGCAGAGCACCTGCTGTAAAAAAGTCAGAGGTGTGAAACTGTTTTCTGTTTTCTTTTTTGCAAAAGAAAGAGAGCATACAGTGATTCCCAGCTGTCTCAAATGTAGCCATGCACTTCTTAGCAAAACAGAGCAATTAGATCAGTCAATGGCTCAAAAGCAGTTGTCACCTCTTTTGCCAAATCTATATCAGCCGCATCACAACACTGAAGTGCTAAGCTTTCAGGTTCAAGCGTTTGTTGTTTGTACTGCTATACATTTTAAGATAGCTTAAATGTAGTATCAAAGATATCTGTGAAAGTTAGAGAAAGGTCAGAAAATGTTTTTTCTAGTAATGCTTGTAAAGTATCACCACATTTACCAAAGTGTGGGGGAAGGGTATGTCAGTTTATCTTGGACTACAAAAAGGTACTTTCAACACAGGCCTGCAATTTAGTTAATTTTTGGTTGCAGTTGTATGACTCATTAGTATACTGTAAAACAAGTCCTGAGGGATGCACACATGAGGGTCATTCAAGAAATAAAAGAAGCAGTTGAGTTACAGAAGGTACACAAGACAGTGACTGCCACTAATTTAATTATATGCTAATAACATGGGAATACACTACTACTTTATGTCTAGCATGACTCAACTAAAGCAGACGAAATGGATTATGGGAAAGAAAAAGTCTTGAAGAAAAATAATATCATATTGATATGTCATTCTCCATTGGAAGCCATCTTACAGAATACATATTAAAATTCTATAAGAAGCGGTCAGAGTGGTTTTGATGTGTTAACATAGCTCAGAAAAGAAAGATAGATTGCAAAAAATGATTTTTTTAGTTCTATGGTGGAGTTTTCCTTTAAGCATATTCATATACATGTAGTCAAAGAAACATAGTTTGATAATAATTAAAGCACTCCTTCTATTCCTGGTTTAACATCTGTCGTGTCTTCAAACCTACTGGCAGTTGAGGGGCATATCAATATTTATTATGGTATCATCACATGACAAAAGATTTCTCAGGACCAAATCTGAACCCTTTTATGTCCAAAATACCTGAAACAAGATTAACTACCATTTCATATTTAGCTATACTGCACCCTCTGCATGACCTAAAAATTAAAATAATTTAATTCCATAACCCAAACCCCATTACTCCCAATATATTTTATTGCTGTACTTCAAACATGTTTGAATAAACTGTCTAGCATATACCATCAATGCACAGCGTACTCAGTGATTCCATGACCTTATAAATGTTGACATCCTTGTCCAAGCCAGTATTACTGTCCTATGATTATTTAAGTTAGTGGACAAATGCAAACTGGGTGCTGTTTGTTCCACAGGTGACTCAGAATTGCTGAATCATGTGTTAGACTATGTTAAAAATCAAGGAAACTAAATAGACTTTGAGTAATATGAACAAAATGTATATTTTGGTAAGCAAATCATTTCCATGACTAACTATATAAACAATACACTCCTTAAATCAGACACCATCATGAGGGATCTAAGCACTCTTGTTGAAAATTCCTTACCTTTTGACCCTAATTTCACTGTAGTAGTTCAGAAACCCACATATTTATCTCAATATATTTCCAAAAGCACCTCCACTAGATCCAAAGAGGTCTTAATTACCCTTTATTTGTCTCTCATTATGCTCCTTATTGAATATAATACCCCTTTCAGCATGCATGTGCTAAAAAGTATCACTCAACTTGAGAGACCTAAGACATTCCTAATTTAAAAAAAAAAAAAAATGAGTGGTCTCCTGAACCTCAGGTATCCGTGGAGACTGCTAATCCTATCCCTGTTCTCAGTCTCTACTGCTCTCTCTAGTCTACTCCATAGTGAACTGTGTCTAATATTTTGAATCAGGAGAGACCTGTCACCCCTTAATCTCGTATTCCATTCCTGTAATAACCAGATGAAACACCTAAACACTCATCAAAAGACAAAAAAGATTCCCCACTGCATCCTCCACCTATAAAATAAATGGAAGTGCTGTGATTGATGTAGAAGTAAACTGGAAAAGTAAAAATAAATGGACTATCTTTTAAAATGAGAAACAAATATGAACTATATTTAACAAGATTGTAAATTAAACCAGTAGTACTGAGCTGGTGTCTGAATGCCTGGATATAAGCTGATATTTTTAATAACTTCTTCACATTTGCTGAAAGTGAGCCAGTGACGTGGCATAGATGGTTAAAGCCCTGACTATGGTACAGAAATCACAGGTTTGATTAGCAGTCTGGCCATTTGTTAGCACTGGTTGGGAAGGAAAGACATGTCAATCATGGGGGAGAGGCATGCACTTCATACACTTCACAGTTGAGTCTTGGTGGAGGCTGAGGGTTTGTAGGAAGGTGCTGTCTTCAGGGAGTCAGGACATTAGCTGAGTCACCTCAAAAGTGTGATAATTTGCCTGCATGCCAAGTGCATATCTATCCCTATGAGATAAACATTTACATGCAAAGAGGTAGTAATCTACAGCAAGGAATACATGACATTGGCAGAAGACGTTCTCTGCTATCATGAGTGAGCCACTGCACACACCAGTGCTGGGAATTTTAATATATTACTGCCTGCCAAACAAAATCAATCTGAATGAGCTGGGAAGATGCTAACTTCACCCCATGGCACTAATATAACTTAAAGAAGAGTTGGTATCCTTAGAGTTAAGCCTATTAAAATGAGTTCACAAAAATAACCCTCTTTGTTGGAAACAGACTGGGTTAAAGGTAAGTGACATGGAGTTCAGCAGATAGATAGTGGAGGGGATCTGCATAAATGTTTTTATCTATGTGACAGTGTGTGTGAGTATATGCAATTTTAATAGTGGATTCACATGAGATTGTGTGTGTGTGTGTGTGTGTGTGTGTGTGTGTGTGTGTGTGTGTGTGTGTGTGTGTGTGTGTGTGTGTGCGTGTGTGCGTGTGTGTGTGTGTGTGTGTGTGTGTGCATACTTGTCTGCGTGTTTGAATGTGTGTGTGTGTGTGTGTGTGTGTGTGTGTGTGTGTGTGTGTGTGTGTGTGTGTGTGTGTGTGAGTGTGTGTGCATACTTGTCTGTGTGTTTGAATGTGTGCATGTGCTGGAGTCTGAATGACAGAGGAAGCTTTGTCAATGACATGCACAGGCCAACAGTGCTCATTAACACAGTAAAGTGCTTCTTTAGCTATTTATATATGCAAATTATCTATAATGAAGTATTTCCCCATTGCAGAAACTGTATCCCTGAATCACTGTTTCCAGAGATTTAATTTAAAGGCCCTTTTTCCACAACCTTGCCACTAGTGGCTGGGACATGTCTGAATTTTGGCCTCATTCTTCCAAGCTTGAATGATCAAGTTTGCAAGAGTCAGACACCAATGGACTACACTTTACCCATCTTAAAATCATGAATGAAATTGCACATAAACTGCATATAAAACATACAGATGTGATTATTGTATGTGTAACTGACATAGGATGTTAGCAAGCACAGATAAATGATGAAGACAGAATGAATGTTTATAGCAATAACCCACGCCTGGGTGTGGGTAATGCTAAATTTACCCATGGTTGGCGTGGTTTGGTAAGCCCGAGGGACCAAACAGCCATAAATTTAGCATTACCACACCCAGAAGTGGGTTATTGCTATTATACATGACATTATTTAAGAAAAGAAACTGTTACTTTTCTTAAATAATGGCATAGTATAATGCCTGTTTACTGCCCTTCCGCAGATGTCTGGCATCCGGCAGTTCTGATATACTGCGCCTGCGCAGTACATCAGAGTTGTGGGAGAAAGCAAGATCTCCGTTGTTTTTGCTATGTTAAATGAGTTTAACATAGCGAGACAGTTTTAAATAAAAACGGACATCTCCGCTGCTTATTAAACTGTCTCGCCATGTTAAACTCATTTAACATAGCGAGACACCAAAAAAGATCTTGCAAACACTGGCTATGTTAAAGGTTTAACATAGCGAGACAGCTTTAAAATAAGCAACGGAGATCTCCGTTGTTATTTAAAGCTGTCTATGTTAAACCCATTTAACATAGTGAGACAGTGTTTAAACGAGTTATACTAATGGAAAAAGTCCGGCGGACCTTTTCCATTAGTATAACTCGATTTACAACGGGCACGCTGGCCAATCAGCGTGCATGTTTTGGGGGGATCATGGTATAATACAAAATAATGACTATGATTGTTATAATATGTGATGTAATCATACCCTAGTGAACTACACGTACATGCATTTGCAGAATTGTCTCGTGCATATTTATTTCCACTGTGCAAATGAAGGCATTGAAACAGCATGTACTACTGAGTGCAGCATAGATTATGCAAGTGCTCACCTAACTAAATTGTCCAAAGAGACTCTAGAATTCAATGGAGTTTCATTTTAAGTGTACTAATTATTTGTAATGTCATCACTAATGACTCTGGCACTGAAACTTCCCTGTAGCTAATTTTCTTATCAGCATTATACATACTTCAGTGAGAGTTTATACCATAGTCACATTAGAGATGCTCATCTGCTTTGTGTGAAAACACACATCAGACTCCTTTCTAACCTATGTAACTCCAATTAGTATAAATGGAAAAGATCTCTGGGTATACAAAATTATACATTGTGATTTTAATACACTTAATATAAAATCAATCAATATATGAATTGTGCAAGTCCAAGGATCTATTGCTGAAAGCAAACTACTTACTCTTAACCCTAAAAGATTCTCTGAGAACCTCAAAATAGCGACAGGATATAGCAATTCAGAAAATATTGCAGCCATATAAGTACATGCACTGGTACAGCCCAATCAGCTTAAAAATTACATTCCTATTTAGTGATAAATTCTGCTTTACTTAAGTGGTACAGTCTGCTACCTACAAAGAAACTCCCAACACCCCTGATTCCTTTACTTCAGGTGGTTTACTCAAAACAAAATTCTTAACCAGTGCAGTTAGTAACAGACTATGGCATCTCAACTTATGCAATTTAGGGACCATATTCTCTCACACACATATACATAACCAGCAACTAGGTAAATCTACTGTCTTCTTCCTGAAAATAGTTAACAGTAGTTCTTCTTCCAGTGATATACATCCTTCATAGCCCTCCTAGGTTAGGCCAATATGGCTTCATGTAGATCTTTCTAAACTATTAGAAAAATGGATTTATTTTCAGGTAACTGAAAACAAACACAAACTTTGCGTCTTTCCAGTAGAGTCAGTAAGACTGCAGAGAGGCCTGCCAGTGAGCTTAAAGTGTGTCTGGACTTCACAAAGATGCAGGGAAGACCACCTTTTCCATTATGTTATTTGTCTTAAAGTCATTCACTGTTCTGCTCAATAAATTAGATATAAACCCCTTTATCACTCACTGGATAGCCAACTGACTCACTGATATGACCCAGGAGGTCAAAACAGGTGAGGCCACCTCCACCAAGAGGCCAGATGCTAGTCGAGTTCTCCAGGGTACAGTACTGTGCCCAATCCTTTTTGACATCTATTTCTCTGAAGTGGAAGCAAATGTTGAAGGTTTATTGCTAGGTTTGCAGATGGCTGCAAGCTGAGGGTTATCATCGACTCCCCTGAAAACGCTAGCATTCTTCATGAAGGCCTAACTCTGACTACCAAATGGTGCCAAAACCATGGTCTTAAACTCAGTGCTAAGAAATGCATGATTGTACACTTTGGGAAGTCAGCCATCCTGGCAAATTACCATGTTGTTAATATAGCCCTAAGAGTCAACTCAATGGTCAAGGATCTGGATACGCATGTAGACGTAGCCTTACCATCGACTACCACATGGTAATAGTGGTGATGAAATCTTTTATTGTTGTGCAACTTGTAAGTAAGGGCATGGCATCTAGGTCCAAAGATGTCTCTATCCCACTGTACTCTTACCTTATCAGACCAGCCATACAGTACAATTCTACCCTCGGTATGTACCTGACCAGGCATATGCAGCAACTAAAGTGACCTCAGATGTTCCTTACTAAAAAAATACAAGGCATAACAAACTTACCTTACACAGAGCACCTTCAAGCCCTTTCCATCTGCTCAGTCTTCTATAGATTGTTGAGGGATGATCTATGCCTGGCTTATACGGCATCTGAAAACCCCACACTTCTGAATATCCTTCATATCCGTAAGTCAAAGAGTACCAGAAATACAAGGTCTAGGGACCTGAATTTTGTCTGTGATTTAAACAGAACATGCTGGAAAGATAGATATGTATCCCACAGACTGTCCATCCTATAGAGTACGCTTCCTATCCATGTAAAGCTGAGTTCATCTATTACCCGATTTAAGGACAATCTGTGTTTTTATGTATTTATTTATTTATTTTGTTTACTGGGGTAGTGTACACTGATCTCAGTGGACCATTTGCGGGCACAGCCCGGGTGAAAAGGATCACATAAAAAATTATCAAAACATATTTACAGATATGAAGATATGCCAAAAACAGATATATAGATGCACATATTACAGATACAATAATATGCTACAACATTCAGTTCAAGTAAAAGTTAATAATGCTAAAACATGGATGGAAAATTGGATTTATGTTTAGCAGAGCTTTATGGATAAGATGTAGCCATAATGACTGAGATGGCTTATGTTCCAGGAATAGCAGCATATCATTATATAAACAGGAATGAAGATATGTGAAGAGGCAAGGTTGAAATAGTTGCAAGAAAGGATACCATGGGGATAATACAGAGAAAATGTGATAGAGACATGCAGGCATGTAGAAGGAAAGGAGTAGAAAGCGGAAGAAGGCAGATGCAAACAGAAAATGAAAGGTGAATGTGTGAGCAGCAGTATGTAAATTAGGGGATGACAGGATGAGATAAGGAAGGATGAAATAGGGATAAAAGGGTGTGTCATAAAACTGCTGTGCTCATGTAACATGACCTGACTGAGTTAACTGTACCTTGCTTGGGTGAAGAAGTGTTCCATCAGCTAGTGTCTCAAATCTGAATACTTCTAGATGTCTTGGACTGAGAGAGGAATGGAGTCCCATAGTTTAGTGCTAGGCTGGAGAATGCATGGTCAGTGCAAAAAAGTTTACTTTTTGGAGTTAGTAGGGTTGGTTGAAACTGAGTGATACCCCTGAGATTATATGTGGGGATTTTGGTGAAAAATTTATGTCTGAGATGTCTCAGGAAAAAGGTCTTTGTGAATTAGTGATCCTTGTAGGAGGTTGGCTCTCAAATGTGCTGGCAACTAGTTAGCTTTTGCAAGAGTTAGGCAGTGGTGCCCATTTTAAGGGGAGAGAGTAATGAACTGTCAGATTTATTGGAGATGGTTTGTGAGGTGGTGGCATTTTTCTTTGAGGTTGTAGCTATAATGGGCAGTCTGTATTCGAGTTGAGATAAGAGTATTCCTTTGCCTATGGCAGCTTTGGATGGCTTGGACAAAAGAGGTGATAGCTTGTTCACCCAGAAGAGTAGCATGTGTTGATCTTTTTGCAATGTTTTGAAAGATGTGGTAGTTTCTATGGTGGTATCGTTAACAACTTTAAAATTAAGGAAGCTGGTTACGTTGGATATTTGCGTTGGTTCCAAATAGCAGTGCTTTTGTTTTTGAGGGACTGAGTATGTTTCTGGCCTATAAACCACTGGTTGAGAGTTTGGAGATCATCTTGGAGCTGAGTGTGAATAACAGAGTGGGATTTGACTGACCTGTAGATGACAATGTCATCTGCATAAAAAACTACAGGTATCTCAGGACGATCAGATAGCAGCTTGTTGATAAATATAAAAAACAGCAAATGGGGCTAAGTGGAACCCCTTTCATAAAAAGGAGCTGTTTTTGAGGTGATGGTGCCTACTATCACCATGAAGGATCTATTAGTGAGGAAGTCTACAAACCAAGGTTTTTCATCATCATTAATGCCTATTTCAGTTAATTTGTCAAATAGCAAATTATGATCAATTAGACCAAAGGCTTTTTTGAGGTCAATGCAGATGGCTCCTGCCAAGGTTGCCTTTATCCTTATTGGATAGGATGTTATCCATGAGGGAGTAGAGAGCTGTTATGGTACTGCATCCAGACTGGAATCCATGTTGCTTCTGGAATAGAAGACGTTGTTGATGTAAAAAAAGCAGCAATTTTTTTGGAGATTATTTTTTCTACCTAAAGTGGGAAGTATTGAAATAGGATGGAATTGTGAAGTAGTAGGTGGTTGGGTCATTTTGGAATAGAAGTAACAATTGTTTTCCATGTCTGAAGCATAATATTATTAGTTATGCAGAGGTTGCATTGCATATGGGAGTGAGAGGGTTGGAGATGAAGTCCTTGCAAAGATGAATGAACCAAGGGGCTAGGTTTTCTGAGCCTGGGGGCCTATCTATTTGTATTTGGTCCAATTGCATTTCAGTCTATTTGGTTCAAATCTTTTGTATGCATTTTTTAAATGCAGACACAGCTCAGTGCAGTTTTCCTGAAAAGACAGCAAGAAGTGCATCTCAGTTCAGTACATAGCAAGCAAGAAAAACAAAAAAAAAAAAAACACTGAAAAACATCTGTAAATTCAAGGTTCTAGGAACAGCAACAATTAATCTACTCTCACTAGAATAACTACTACTCACTCCAAGATGATTACCTTACTAGGCTAGAAAAGACTGATACCAAACAAAAGCCGCTCAGAGAAAAATAATTGAAACTCAGATAAAAAGTAGTTTAAAATCAGCAAAAGATCGGAACAGCTTTAAGGGCCTATTTATATATCCAGATATACTAAAAATATTTATCCTCATTTAGATAAATGAATTGATGTGGTAGTCCCTTCCAAAACTTAGAATGGTGGTAAATTCAAAAATAAACAATCCTGGTATCTGCTGATATAAGCAAACTGTACAATAGAAGGATGTTCTAAGACCAAAACCCATCAGCATCAGAACTGTATTAGCAGCTTCACTGAGAAAATGAAGGCAGTGATAAAGAACAGAAAAGCAATACACAAATTAAGACTAGCAAATGAAGCAAAGAGCAACTGCAAGTCTTTCAGTTAATAGGTGGCAACCATTTGAAATGTCAGGACCAGCTAGAGAAGTGTCCCAAAACACAAGAGACTGAATGGCTGAAAAACAGACTTAATATTCAGTCTAAGATGGCCATTTATCGAAATATTCCCTTTTCTCCAAAGTACATTGATAAGCTCAGGAGGTGTGGAGGACTTGCCTCCCCTGCAAAAAAAAAAGAAGTTTAAAGGAGAAGAGCAATCTTTAAGATTCATTCTTTTACTGGGTTTTCGGTGTAGTTTTTTTTTCAGCTTGTCAGCACTTAGCATTACCGAGAACCTTCACAAAATGGAATCAACCATTCTCATTCAAAGGACATTGCAAACATACCAGTTAGAATGTTCACAACTCTCTTCCCGGAAACTACCATCTCTTCTGAAATTATCTCCAAGTCACCCTGCCACACGCTGATATGACTAATGTACCTTTATTAAAGTCCTCACAAAGATCAAGAGCACTTCCTCTATGATGACAACAACATACCAAATTGTCTAATAAACAGTGATAGAAATGCACTTGCTCATTCTCTCTTCAGACTGTCTAGCCTAAACCTTGCTACAGGTTATATCTCTGAATCTTGGTGCACGGCTGTAGTAAGGCCCCTCCATTAGGATGGACCCATCATAGTTCCCAGCAACTATAGGCACCATCAGCATTGCAAATCTTATCTGTAAAGCCATGGAATGCATTATCACCAACTTCAAAAATCATGACATCAAACATCTGATTAATCCTGAACCACTGCAATTTGGCTTTGTAAAGAGAGGTCAGGTCCTGGCTGATGAATCTTAACTTTATCTTTGAGAATGCTGTATGGGCCACTGATACTCTATTGGGTTGCAAGGCAAAGACAGAAAGTTAAGAAGACATTCATCAGACACTCTACATTAAAGGAGGCTAGCAACAACCTGCTCACTCCGCAGGACATCACAGCAAATGGAAGGAGTACTTCTACCAGCTTCTCAATAAAGAAAACCCCACAGAAGCTGTATTGCCCCAGACCCAGCTTACAATGAAAGAAGAAGAGGAGTCCACCCTAGACGTAAGAGTAGCACTAAGGAAAAGGATGTCAGGGAAATCAGCAAGTTCAGATGAAGACAAGGCAGATATGATGAAGATGTTAGGTGAGTTAGGACACAAATGGCTCCAGGGAGTACTCGTAGCAGTGTAGAGGGAAATACTTATTCCAAGTGACTAGAGAATAACCATTCTAATGTCAGTATACAGAAAGTAAGGAGACATTCACTACTATGGGCAGTATAGAGTCATCAAACCCCTGCCACACTGCATGCAAGTCCTGGGGAGGGTGACTGATACAAGACTATGTAGAATAGTAGAAAGTAGTATGGGGGAGGAGCAGTTTGGATTCAGACCAGGATGCGGCACAATGGACCTGATGCTTGCAGTGAGACAGATAGATGAGAAGGAACTGGGCATTCTTAGACTTGGAGAAAGCACATGACAAGGTCCTGACGAAGCTGGTTTGGGCAGTCCTTCAATGGTTTGAATTCCCAGAAATATTGGTAAAATTAGTGCAGACTATGCACAAGGACCCAATGACATAGGACATGTGTCAGGGTTCACCTCTGAACCCACTATTATTCATGCTGATGATGGACTACATTTACAAACATGTCAGAAGGGATAGATCAACAAAGCTGCTGTATGGAGATGATGTGGCACTAAAGGCAGAGTTTTAACAAGAACTTGAGCAAATGACAGGGGAATGCAATGCAAAACTGAAGGCACAAGGAATGATGCAGTCTCTGATAAGACAAATGAAATATCAGTAAATTGAGGCTATCAGAAGAAGAAAAAGGTAGCTGGGAAAATAGTGGGACAGGTTAACAGCCTCATGTACCTGGCTGGGGTGGTTGAGGAAAAAGGAAGTCTGAATGAGGAGCTCAAATTTAGAATTAGAGGGGCTTCAGCCAACTGCCACAGCATGTCTGGGGTAGTATGTGATAGACAAATAGCAAAGAAGTGGAAAAGTAAGGTGTATAAAACCTTTGTGCAGCATGTACTATGGTATGGTACAGAAACTTTGAAGTATAGGCAGAGGAGTTGAGTAAGCCAGCGGTGATGCAGATAAAGTGCCTGAGACAGGTGCTAAAATGCACATTGTGGGACAGATGAAGAAGTGAGGACATCAGTGCAGAAGCTCAAGTAGCTCCAGTTGCAGAGAAGGTCAAAGAGAACAGATTAACCTGGTTCAGGGAAAGTGCAGATGAGCAGACAACTGGTTGTTAAGATTTGAGACAGACAGGAAGAAGGCAAGAGGAAATTAGGGCATTTTGCAAAGACATAGATTGTGTGAGAGAAGACCTGCAACAGACATACATGACTGTCAAAAAATGTAGGAGAGTGGCATTGAATCGAGGCATATGGCAACATTTGATGCAACACCAGACCCTATGTAGAAAATGGAAAAAAGTGGTTTGATGATGATGATGATGATGATGATGATGATGATGATGATGACTCAGGCAGTTGATAAGGGTGCATGCTGCTTACATTGATCTATTGAAGGCATCTGATATTATGCCACATGATGTAATGGTTTCTAAATCGATGACCTTAAACATTCATCCTTATGTATAAGACTGGGTAGCCAACTGGTTTAAGGATAGAATGTTCATCATTTGAGTAGGTTATACCTCTTTAGACAGAGAGAAGGTGACAAATGGCACCCACAGTGATCTATACTGGGATCCCCTCACATTCAGACCTTCAAACTGATAACTGATTTCTATTAAACAAACTTTGCTGATGACTGCAAGTTGGATGTTGTTGTCAAATCCCCTTTGGATGTTTATGCCATCCAAAAATAACTACAATCAACTCCTGCAGCACAAGAAAATAAATTAAACTGAACAACAAGAAATGTAATACCATACCGTTCAGGAAGATGAAAATCTCTGCATCCTACTACATTGATAATATCCAGTTACCACATAAATCAGTGATCAGAGATCTGAACATTTGGGTTGACATTTCCCTCTTTTTTGACCATCACATGGTGATTTTAGTTAGGAAATCCTTTTACATTTTGTAAGCAACTGGCAAGCATATCTCTTCTGAAACCAAGGACGTCATTGTTCCCAATTATTCTGCATTATTGATAATAGAATATAACATAAACCTTAAGCACACCTCTGGCCTAGAACATTAAAAACCTTGAAAAACTGCAGAGGTTCCTAATAAAAAGGAACACTACTCTTATAAACCTTAGCTACCAAAAGAAGCTGGAGTTCTTGTTCTCATACTCAGTGTCATGCAAGCTCCTGAGAGGAGACATGTGCCTTGTTTTCCATGTCCTTAGGGATCCAGGTCTTCTTGATTCCCCTTTACTTGATAAGTCAAACTGTGTATCCAATGCCAAAACTAGAAATCTCAGCCTTCCTCAAGGAATAAATAACACTAGATGGAGGGACAAGGTTCATCATACATCATATATGCACATCAAGCAATGTGATTCCACTTCATCCTTCAGACATGATTCCTCATCATCCTTCAGACATAGTTTAGATAGCTAGATAGGTGCCCTTAAACTTGCCTTGGAACTTGAGAGTTGCTGGCCTCCTCATAAAGGTGGTAGAGTTTGATGATGGGTATTAACAAGATGCTCTATAAGGCAAGTCAAACTTGCCTTATATATCCTATGATCCTGTGATCTTAAACAGAAACCAGCTTGGTCTGAGAAGTTGCTGGTGACAGCCCCATATCCAATATCTTGCTGTTAGTGATCAGTTTACTTAAGTTTATGAGTGACAGAAATCTTACTATGGCTGTCTTAATTGGCCTCACCGAGGCCTCACCGAGACTTTTGATGTTGTTAATCAATCTCTCCTAGTACAATATCTTAATTCTACTGGTCTTCCTCAATATCCATTTTATGATTTTCTAATTCCCTGTCTTATCATGGTATGAATGTTATACCTGTTAACTCATTATGTGTAGTTATATTGTAGTGAGTTTAAATGTCTGTATGACTGAATTCCTTTACTTCATGTCTTGTTTATGAGCAAACCAATTTCCCGCAACTGCCCTTCCAGTGACATATAAAGACCTTAAAGAAGATAATCTAGTCATAGCAGTCTCCAGAAAGTCTACAAAACATGTTACTCTAGGACCAAAGGCAGCTATACATAATGTATGGCCCTCCCCTCCTTGTCTGTTAATTTGTTCTGTTTTTCATGCAGAATTTAAGAAAAGACTCATTTTTGTTTCTTGTCTGCTAGAACATCATTGCAACAACCCCTGAAGCACAAACTTAATTTGCTCCCACTAAAAGAAAGGACTACCTGCTACTTAACTTTCTTGCATTCAGCACACTTTAAAAAAGTGTAACCCCATTTTCCTGCTACCAAAACCCCCCAGCCAACCTTACACACTCTGTGCTGTTATTAGTTTTGGCTGTTTAATGTTCTTTTCAGAGGTACAATCTTTAGATTAGTGCTAAAGATTACTTACCATATAGACCACTATATGATATTCCCTGTCATTTGGTTTTGAAGCCCTGGAGATCTCTAAGCATTTAGAAACCAGCTCTTTCTAGTCCTTGTTTCATAAGCTAATAGATTAATATGTGGCTATTGATCCAGACAACCCTTAGTAGTTAGCTGCAATATCCCAAATCATAGGTGCCCATTGATATGATTTATTTATATCTAGTTTCAACGCTTTTTAATGAGGGCTTGAGGGTTGAGACCAGTGTATTCATAACTGTCCAGCCATTCATCCGGGATATGCTTAAAGAGGGTCAGTGAAGTACTTTGTTATATATTCAAAGGAAGTCTATTTCATAAAAGATGGATCCTCTGGGAAATATATCTATCTCACAAGCATGTTTAAGAGGATTTTAAGATATTTTCAGCAGGTGTTTCGGGTTTTATTAGTTTTGCAGATGTGAAGGAGGTTGCATAGGACTGGATCCTTCAAGCCTCTTTAGGCTAGACAAAGGTTGCTACTCTTCAGCAAACACAAAAGAGACAGAGTGCTTTAATCCAGTCTGGGTAGCTCAAGGAAGACTTTCCCTTGAATATACAAGTGAGGAAAATGCTGCAGTCTTTCATGCTAGGACATATGCTTATATAAGTACATAAAATAGGGGCCATTATATTCTATTATGGGCCTGATGAAGGAGAAGGAGAAAGATAATTTCCTTAGATATGGAAAAATACATCTTATGATTAGTTTTGCAAGGCAAAAGGATTTCCTAGCAATAGTGGATGCATAGTGATCAAAGGGTAGTTCATTGTCAATGAATGTACACAGGTCCCTAATGACTCAGTCAGTTATTAATGGAGTATCACCTGTGTGGTGGTTAATGGGTGCCCAGTTTTACTGAAGGACACAGTGTTGCATTTCTTGGCATTTAGTTTTAGGCTGTGGTCCAGTTATGACGTATTGGTGTGTATTAATCCCTCCTGAAGAATCTGCAAGTCAGACAGAGAGTTAATGACAGTTCTAACTTTGCATTCATCTGCAGACTAACCAAGCCACAGTCCCTTAATGTGAGCCTTGACATCAAAGAAGTAAATAACAAGGAGAAGTGGTCCTAGACATGATCCCTGGGGGATACAGCTGGTAGCTACTCTTTTCAAAGTGAGCATGCCTTCCACATGAAAAATGTGGGTTCTGTTAGCTAGCCAGCTCTTTATCTAATGTGTAACAAAGGGGTCTGCATGTATTTTGATTATCTTATTAATAATGTCAGACTGTGGGATGTTAACAGCGGCCATGGTCATGTCCAGCTAGGCAGTGCAAACTATTTGCCTGAGTCTTATTTGTCAGTGACTTGACTGAAGAAGCCTACCAGGTTTAGGAGGCAGGATATGCATTTAACAAAGCCAAAGAGCTTGCAGACTGCCTATGTTCTCCCTACAAAGTTCCATAATTATTTGTCACATTGATTTGCAGATAAGGATTACAAGGCTTATGGTCTATATTTTCCTGGAGCAGTAGTGGATCACTCCTTATGGAATGGGCAGTCTTCTCTTCTACTAGCACAAATCCTGCGAAGAGTCTGTAGTCTAGTAGTGAGTCTACCAGACAGTAACTGATGCTGACAAGAAGGCAGTCTAGAATATTATCAGAGCCCACAGAGCTAGCACTTTTGGCCCAAGACAGAGCATTCAGGACTTACTTAGAGGTGATCAGAGGTGGTGGGCATTTACTAATAACATTGTAATTTTAGGGATAGGGGAGTAAAGCTAGGGATGAATTTGTCTGTTAATATGTTGGTTATGTCCTCAGGAGTTGACTAATTGTTGTTATGTATTAGCGCTGAACATTTCTAGGTATTACCTATAAGGTTTCTGACATTAGTGAAGAAGGATTCTGGTTGTCCTTGGCAGAGGTGTCAATTCTTAATGTGTACTTACCTTTGGAGGATTTGTTTTTATTTCCAAGTTCTTTGTTGATATTTCTGAGTTTATTTCTATATGATGGGATATTATGTTTGCTTTTGCAAGCCATGACTTTATTCCTCTTATTGTATAGTGTATACTTTGGCTCCACCACTGGGGCCTTATTCCTGAAGTTGGAATTGTATTTACATCTAATAGGAACAGATGCGTTGATGTATTTTGTGATGGGAAAAGAAATTATACACAAATGTGGCAACAAGAGAGATAGGGTCAGTGGGGTGAAGAAGACACTTAAATTTCATAAGGTCATCAAGTATCTGGATGAGGTTTGCCTTACTGTAGTCTCTAAAGACAGAAGGGATTTCTGGTAAGTCAGGGTTTTCCCCTCATGGCTAGTGTTACGGAATGCTGCTCAGAACTGACCACTAAAATGGTAGCTGTAATTATTGAATATAAGGAGTCTATATTGCTGAGCACCAGGTCAAATATTTTTGAAACCCTAGTAGGGACTTGAATCAGCTGGTCTAGAGAGATGGCATTAATGATGTCCAGGAATGTTTGTGCATATTATCTGGGGTAGTATAGGTTTCCCAGATAATGGGGGAAAAGATGAACTCTCCCAAGAAAATAGTGTTAGGCTTAAAAGGGAGCAATGTCAGTTTGTTTAGATATACCTCATCTGTCTCAGGTATACAGAGGGGATAAAGTTGGCTATGATATGGTACAGAGTTCTGTTTACCATCAAAAGAACATTAAGGAATTCAGGAGCATCGACTCCTCATTTGTGGTTACCTTTCTTTCCTATACACTTACATTGTGTACTTGACTCCTTTGTCAGGCTACATCTACATCTCTTCCTTTCTTTTTTGTCCTCCTATGCTTTCCATAAGTATTCTATACAGTTTTTTTTTTCCTTAGAGTCCCTCCCTTCATTTCATTTTCTGTCTCACTTTTCCCTCTGCATTCTGTTTGAGATGCCCTTCCTTAATTTTACCTGATCACACAAAATAGATAGCTTTGCCTAACAGTCTTTCCATGACTATATGAAATATATATAAACAGGGCACTAGATAAATAGCATGTAATGTCAACCTCACAAATAGCCAGCTAGTTAAATAAAAAAAAAAACGATAGATCGATAGACAGACAGATATATGCATTCATAGATTATCAATATATATGTGTGTGTGTGTGTGTGTGTGTGTGTGTGTGTGTGTGTGTGTGTGTGTGTGTGTGTGTGTGTGTGTGTGTGTCAGAAGAAAGACTAGCTGGTCATAATTCATCTCACTGAACAGAGAAAACAGGTAGTTTGTTGATTGTTTGCTTCTTTTTTGTTGTTTGTTAACTAGATAAATGAACTTTTTCTACTCCTTAGGCAAGAGTTATACATACAAGCCACACAGATATGTTTACCCAACCTGTTGAACAGTAAACACAGTGAATTAAGTAATAAAAGAAGCTAATTTTAACTAAGCAAGAGCAACATATATGGTCTGATGTCAACAGAGCACATGGTATACCATAGTTAGAAGCATTTCGAGTTTAGGTCAATCAGTTATGTCGATAAAGCAATAATAAGCGATGTAACATGTCCCATTAAGACTCAAGGTGATAACAGAAACCCAGGTGTATAATGATATAAAAGCAGAATCAGCAACAAAAAATGTCAAGCAAATAAGAAGGCAGGTAATACAGAGTGAGTTGACTGAGTGGTCAAGTTGCCTGGTTTCTGACATAGTAGTAAATATAAACAGATAAACTAGGCAGATGGAATTTAGATGGAAATATGTTGGGTTTGATCTCAATACTGCACTTTTAGTTGAAAAGATTACAAAAAACGCAGCTATTCATGTCTACATTTTTTATGATAAAAAAAGAATAAATGGAAAGTATGTTCTTATAAAATATGAGTGCAGTTTGTACTCTTGGATGTATTCAGAACTATTGTAAATTTACTGCTATAGGTGAGAAAAGGTACTTGTAAATATTTTATATTGTAACATAACCACCACATAGAATAACCTTCTAGTGAAATGGTTAAATCGAAAAAGCTCTCAGTTTTTTCGACTGTTGACTGTATGTAGGATTCAGACACAGTATCGAAGATGATATTGCTAGATCCAGCACAGTGGTATAGAAGAATAAAACCCTAATTATGCCCCAGGCAACCAATTTTTATTAGCAGATGCAGCATCTAAGGCACTAGTAAGGAGAGATGGGCGTGCAAGGATGGATGTTCATCTCGGAATTCACTTTGAGGAGGCATGATCCACAAAGGCAGAAGTAGCCCTCAGACAATTGTAGGATGGATGTGTGTGTGTGTGTGTGTTGGGGGGGGGGGTGACAAGATAGTAGGATATAAAATAAAAAATCCCTAATCCTTGCAATAGCAGCTGCAGGTGACACAGCCCTTGGGTGCCTTTATGTTCCAATCTGGCCCCAGCCCAAAAAATCAGTGTTAGTCTGTGGGATGAAAGGAAGAGTTGGTAGACCTGATGACAGATGGCATCAGAGTGTACGAGACTAGCAAAGTTTGAAGCAAAAGGAGGGTGGACAAAAAAATGTTATATTGTTGATGGCATACTTGGAAGTTCCTGCATACTTGGATGTGCATATTTTTATGTGGTCATTTCTAAGTAGTAGAGCTATTTAAATAGTATTTTTTTTTAATTATAATGTGATTTTTGTGTGATCTGATTATTGCAAGAGTCAGCAAACAAAACTGTCATATAAAAACTGCATTCCTAGATGAATTCAGATGTTCAGTTATTCAACTATTTGATTTCTTTTCAACTAAAAGTACAATATTGTGATTAAACATTCCATCGATATTCAAAGTAGATTTTGAATGACTTTATATAACTCAGTGAGTGAGTGCGTCTGTGCTTTCGGTTTTCAAAGCAGATGGTCTAGTTAGATTGAATGTTGTCTCCTGGCAGTAGGAATGATAAGCTTAGCATGAGCTGTCATTTCTTAGTTTGGACTCTCACTAGGTGGGCAATATAAAAATGGCCCAGTAACAGAAGCAGGGCCATAAATAAATCATAACACTTTTAATTACAACATGGCTGTTTATAGACTCAGGCAGGTGTATAAACCCTATGGATCACTGGCATTGATTCAACTTACAAAACAACAGGAGTCAGAAGCATTTCATTTTTCATGTCTCATAGTTATCAAGTGCAGGTACTTCAAAAAACAGAGGCTTTAAGGTGCCCTGTTATATTGAATTTATCTGTAATGATTGCTTTGCTTTGATTTTGAAGAGTTGGAGCTCCTGTGTTCTTAACTACATTTTTTTTTGTCTAAAGATGTAATAGCAGTTTGTTCTTATAAGCTGCATCCAGGAAATCTTGGACAGTATCTCATACAAGCAATTGCACCATTACATAAAAAAATAAGCGACTAATGTCTGAGAGCCTTAACACATAAAAAGTGCCAACTAAAATATGACATTCTTCTGTTTTAAACATGCAAACTGAAATTGCTGAAAAACTAATTTATCACTGAAAATAAAACATCTTGTATATGAAGTAATAAAGAACAATTGTGATACCATCACTGAATATAATGCTTAATATTAGATATTCTCTTCTCTGACTAATTATACTGCATACATATTCTGCCACATGGTTTAGCATCCTACCTAATTATGTTTCTCACTAAATAAGAGAAAATGTAATTTAAAAGTTTATATTTGTATACATAACAAATAAGACAATTTCTAATTCTATCTATAAGCTTTCTGAATGTCAGTATGGTAATCTTAGACTTTATGCATATATATATATATATATATATATATATATATATATATATATATAAAGTTTGGGGGTGTGGGAGGGTTTGCCCTTGCCCCTTGCAAAAAAAAAAAGTTTAAATGAGAAGAACGATCTTTGAGATTTGCTCTTTTGCTGGATTTTGGGACTTTTTTGGCATGTCAGCACTCAACATTTCCAGTGTCAGCATTTCAACAGGGAGACAGTTCTGTCTCTACAATGAAGGAAACAAGAAAAACATCAGCTTGGAATTACTCTCAGATTTGTTTTTACAGACATTAAAGCATCTTAGTCTAATAGCTGTGACAATGGAGCACAGATGTTGGCTACAATGAACCAAGATTGTTTTATAAAGGGTCAACAATAAGTGCCGAAGAAACACTGTAACATGAAACATGTCTGCATTAATGTGGCCTTTTGTATAACTGGAATTGTAGTGCTATTTAAAGTAAATAAATAACCATAACAATAGTATGTAATAAGCAAAACTTTGATATTTATTTGTCTAAAATACAATATTTTCATTGTCCAGCAAATTATTTCATTCCTCTATATTCTTCTGTAAGTGCCTTACTATGGCAAAATCCTAAAGTTTCACTTTTCTGTATGCAAGAAATGCCATACATTTAATTAGCCATTTGGATTTGTCTGTTGTAGGAACCCATTAGGTACAAAAGTACCAACTGACCTTCTACTGTAAGAACTGAAGTTGTCTTTTTTTTTTTTTGGGGGGGGGGGGGGATTTGTCCACTGTAAGATAAAGCCAATTGGCTGGAGTGTATATTTTGGTACTGGAGTAGGAACCACTTGCTTCTGCAGTACAGAGCCCTTTTTGTTTCCTGTTTGCTTTTAGCTCAAGAAGAGCTGCAGGGGTTGGCATCAAGCATTAGATGAGACAGCTATGGAACGGCACACATCTATGCTGAAGGCAGACTTCAGCACACCAGATGCAGATGCGATTTCAGAAGATACACTGCAAGCAGTCTTAATACTTAATATTCAGTGTAGGATTATTGCAGATTCTGTGCATGCCCTTTACATTCCAAAATCCATCATGCATGCTGAACCCAACTTAAATGTGACAAGCTGCAACACTGACTCTGTTTCTGAAATTCTCAGCATTTGCCGTACTGCATTACAAGGAACAGAAGTTATTTCCAAGGAATATGATGGAATCCATTATAAGCCTACAAGAAAAATAGAAAGTGGTACCTGCTTTGAATGAACAGCAACAGACTGCAGTACTGCAAGCCATGGAAGGGGATATGGTCATATCCCTTAAAGACAATCAGCTAGAGTGAGAGCAAGGATGCAATTAAGCCATCTACCAGATCAGCAAATAATTGTCAGGTAATGTGTGCCCCACACATGTCTGTGCAGAGATTGTGAGACAACCCCATCCATGTTGAAACAAAAATGTGTCTCAGCCTGGGTCTACTTACATCTGGGACATTCCAAAGACACATGGGACATGCTTTAGGACACAGACAACTGCCAGTTGTATCCTGTCAAAATTCTTGGCAGTAATATACACAAGAAGGATGGCTAGATACACTTTCCATTTACCCCCATGAAGTGGAAAACTGTTATTCACCAGTTCTATAACCTTGAAAACTTCCTACATTTTCTTGGTGCAATAGATGGCACTCACATTTCTATCAAGACCCCAGTTTATCCAGAAGCAGACAAATACATTAAAAGAAAGGGGTGGCCATTCCTGAACTGATGGTTCATGTGTGTAGCAGATGGCAACATAGCAAACATCATGGCAACATATACACTGAAAGTGTCCATGATGCTGCCATATGAAGGGAAAATGGTCTGAGGGTGCATTCTAGCAAGGTGAAATACCTGAGAGACTGCTACTGGCTAAGCACAGGAACACAGCTAGGATGTAAGCTAAGGACATCCCTCTCAACATTATCCATGCTGACAACATATGTGTTTACTCCCCACACAAATGACTGTGGCTATCTACTTGAGCCATAGCTTAAGACCCCATACATGGAGCCATCAAACCCTGCAGAGGAGGTCTATATTAAAGCATGTGCAACAACATGAAATACCATTGAACATGTGTTTGGTGTACTGAAAGCTAGGTTCAGATGTCTGAACACATCCTTGGTGCACTGCAATACACACTTGAGAAGGCAGCACAGACAATAGCTGTGTACACCATGATAACAGTAGCACATGGCAGTCTTCCAGTTGCATGTGTGGATAAAATACTCCAAGAACCCCAGAAGTCTAAAGATGACATTTCACAGGTATCAGGTGAAGAACATGAGGACACAGGACAGAAGACACTGGCATGAGCAATGGAGGACGCGACTACAAGTGCAGGCCCAGGCAAAATGGCAGCATCTAACACACAACTTTGAGTTATGACTAGCCACACATACAGGCATGCACACATTAAACATTGACGTTCAGGAGTTACCCCACTACAGCAGCAAAAATTACATCAAATGGCAATTACCCAGAAGATGTACACACTGAGAATCAGACAAAATAGCATAATTATAACATATAATAGTATGAATATATATCTAAATTTATCACAACAGGGATCATCAATTCAGGGCACAACTTATAGATATACATACAGACTCATAATGCTGTATCTGTGTATGGCAGACAATAAGTATCAAACATCTATGAAACACATTCTTATCTGTCCTTTATAAGATCACAGGATCATAGGAAGTTACTAGGCTAATGGCCCTAGGACACTTACAAGCCTATCCAAATTCTGACCTTGTTTCCATGATCAGCACATCCCGAGTAAATTTACAGTTACCCATCCAATCATCCAGACTGTGCTTGAAGAGGACCAAAACAGTGCTTTGCTTGACATGAATTGGGAGTCTGTTCCATAGGTATAGTAACCTCTGGGAGACAAATCTGTCCCTCCAGTAGATTCTATTAATGTCACATACCAGGTTAAGGTCTTTAGAGCTTGTGACCTGTGAACCATTGGACTTACAGATATGCAGCATTTCCTATAAAGCAGAGTCAGAGATTGCCATATACACAAGGGAGAGATCACCTCAGTGTAGTCTGTATGAAATGGAGTAAAGTGACAGTCATTTCAGCTGATCCACACAAGATAAATGCTAAATACTTTAAATTTTCATTGTGAGAAACTTTTGTGGCCTCTCCATTTGCTGCAGGTGCCTGAAAAGGTACATACCAAAAAGGGTGTTGTACTCAGTTATTGGCCTGATGAGGGAAGAGTACAGGGAAGTTATTACTTATTTTTTCTGAAGGCAATGTCCTTACTTATGAGATGAGCAACATAGAATGTCCTTACTTATGAGATGAGCAACATAGAATGCCCTTCTTACCATTGTGGAGACATGGTGATCAAAGGTAAGGTTGCTGTCAACCTTTATGCCCAAGTCTGTCACCACTGAGTGTGTGTTTAGACTGTTCTACTGATGTGCTAGTTAGCAGGAACATCACTCTTACCAAAAGGATGATAATGCATTTTTTCCATTGAGTTTAAGGCCATGATTTGGCACTAATCATGTGTTTGTGTAAGACCCTCTTGTAGGATGTTGACATCATTTGGGGACTCTGACCGCTCTTAGTTTGCAGTCCTCAGCAAACATTGTCAGCCACAGACCTTTAGTTTTTGCTTTTACTTTGGAGAAATAGACTCATAACACTAGCGGTCCCAGGACTGATCCCTGAGTAACACTACTGGTTACAGGTCTGCTGCTGGAAGTGAATTCCCCTATTTTGACTGTATGGGTTCTACTGGTGCGCCATTAGTGACCCACCTAATGATATAAGGGTTGATACCCAGCTGTGTGAGTTTGTCAATAATGCCTAAGTGGGTGATAGCACCAAAAGCCTTGGCCAAGCCAGGTAATCTGTATGCACAGTTTTCCCTTTGTCCAGGCTTCCGGTGACTGTCTCGAAGAAGTCCACCAGGTTTAACAGGTATGATCTCCCTTTGACAAATCTACTCTGAGTAGGTCAAGTGTTTGGAAATTACCTAAATCTTTGTTGAAAAGGTCCATGATGATTCTGTTCATGGCATTGCAGACAAGGCTAGTCAGGCTAATAGGTCTATAGTTCCCATGGTCAGTGGAAGCACCACCCTTGTGCAAGGGATAACAGTGGCCATTTTCCATTCAGTTAGGAGGAAACCAGTGCTTAGACTATGATTGAAAAGAGTACCCAATAGTGTTGCTAATTCTTGCTGGACCCCATGTAGGATGCAGCCTGGGATGTTATCAGGTCCCATAGATGCTGTGTTTTTGGCCTTAGAGAGGACATTTCTGACCTGCTCTCTAGAGATACAAGGTGTTGGACAGATGGAAGGAATGCCATGGGGTATGTGTGGTGGGGACAGGGGAGTGAAGTTTTCTCAGAACCTGTCAGCTAACAGGTTTGCTATGTCCACAGGCTCAGTATATATGGTATCATTCACTAACAGTTCAGCACAAATCTGGGACTTACCTGTTAGCCTATGGATGTAACTAAAGAATGACTTATATTTGTCCGTAGTTGAAGATGCTAATTTGGATGTGTAGTTAGTTTTGCAGAACTTCACAAGAAGTATTACTTGCTTGTTTAAGCTGCAGAAGGAGTGTTTCCAGTTTAGGGCATGCTCCCTCTTACTTTTGGACAACAATTTCTTCCTTTTATTGTAAAGTCTGTTAATGGCAGCTGTCCACCAGGCAAGTTTCTCTTCCTAGATGAACTTGTTTTGGTCCTATCAGGTATGGCTGCATCAATGCAGTTATGCAGGTGTTCATAAAAAGCATTTGTGTAGGACTCTGCATAGTTTCCAGTTCCATCTGAGGGGAGGAGGTGCAGTGAAGCTATTTATACTATCCCTTAGAGGATTTTTTAGTTTAGTTGCTACTAGGGGGGGGGGGGTGCTGGTGTGATAGTTACTTCAAATTAAAACAATTTATGTAACTGTATTTTATTGCAAGGGAAGACCTCAAATTGGAGGTGCTACAGCAGTCCACCATATTGGTAAGCACCACATTCAAGATGTTGTAACCCCTAGTTGGGGGGTCCACCAGCTGCTCCAGGGTGTTTGAGTTAATGAACTCAAGGAACCTTTGGGTAAGTGAGTTTGAGCACGAGTAATTTACCCAGTGAATGGATGGGTAATTAAAATCACCCAGAACTATGGTATTTGGATGTATCTTCATGGATTCCAGTAGATCCAAGTAGGCAGACTGGATTTTATGATTCATGGAGGGGGTCCTGTAGCTGGCAATGACTTGAATAAGTGTCCTACCAACAGTTAATTGCACCTAAAGTGTCTCTAAATAGGTGTTTAACCAATCTGGATGTGCATTTATCTTTAATGAATATTGATACACCACCTCTTTTAGTTTTCATGCCTTCTGTTCAAAGTCTGAATGTGTGGTAGGAGGTGTAACCTAGTATGGCTGAGGTGCTCTCCATTGCCTTGAACTAGGTCTCTGTGATTGCACAGATGTCAGTGTCTTCCAAGGTGGGACTGTGTCCAGTGAGTGCAGTTTCATGCTAAGATTCTTAGCATTTATCATCATAACCTTGAGGTTGTTTTTTTATGAAACTTTCACATCCGGAATTTTGTTCTTGTGACATTGCCTAAAAAAGACACTATTGGGTTGGCAAGAGCCTTTGCCAGTAGCCAAAATCCCAGGGGTGACAGACAAAGACCATCTCCTGAAAAGCATCGACGTCTAGCGATCATGTCTTTCCTAGGCTGACAGAAACTGGATCTCCTTAGAATAACAACAGAAACTAAGACAATTACTGAAGTCAATGATTTTCTATTTATATTGTAGTATCATGCTAGGTGAGGGTAATATGCTGCTCAAGGCTAGGGACATACCTCCCTGTGACACATAATCAGAGAGCTCAGTCATGTCTCTCTTCATGTATTCCAGGGAGGTACATCTCAAGTTGTTCACAACAACATAATGGTACTTGTTATAGAGAGACTTGAGTGTCTGCTTGATCTGATGAATCTTGGCACCAGAAAGACACCTGACCATGATTTTCTCCTTTTTCAGCCTAGTGAGGGGGACATCTGTGTGTCTCATTATAGAGTCTAATGTGACTAAGATATTTAGAGTGGATGTGCATTGCCTTAAGGGTTTTTATGGTAAGACACTTGTGCTTGTGTCATTATGTACATTGTAAGTTTTGGGTGTTATGGTTGATTTAGTATATATGTGTCTTGGAGATCTCCGGCATTTAGATAGATTTTTTGCAAGTACCTCCACAAATGTTGGTCTATGTGCATGCGTAGGAGTTGTGGTAGATGGGTTGACAACCTGCTCTGTATTGCTATCTATTGCATGAGAGAGTTGTAATTCCAGATTCATAATGTAGGTTCATCTCTCACAAATGGTACAGGAATGACTTAGAAGTAGGGGGTTGTCAGTGTACATGAAACAGTTGCTGCCCTGCCTCAGTAGGCCCATGTCAACCAGGCTGGCAGGAGAAAAGGAGGGAAACTGACAGTACATGGTCCCAGGAATAATCTTGGAAGACTATAATAGTTGAAGAGGGAATACATTACACAAGATTAGCACAAACTGTTGAAAACACAAAAAGCGAAGGAGCAAACACCAAAACTGCTTTAAATACTTAACCAAATTTATTGTAAGCGCTTTCGGAAAACCAAATAGCTTTCCTTCTTCAGACAAACTCCATTTAAGAATCAAAACTATATATACTTTAGCCTAATAACATAATAATGAACTTAATTGCAATTACATGTTTAAAGCAACATAACATCTATAAAAATCTCTTCTTATAAAAATGAACTATAAAAAGCAATACAAAAACCATTATATAAAAATAAAAAAATATAAAAATATATGCATATTTACAAGCACAACCATAACAGCCCTACTTAGATATATAAATTTTAAACTAAAATAAGTATTTTTTCATATTACTATCTTCTTAGTGCAATATGTTTTAACATACAACAAATAGATGTGTATTCATTAAGACCAGGAAATAAATGCGCTGCAGTTCTAATCTGCCAGAAAAGTTCTTCATTTTCTAACAGTATCTGCCAAGGTCCTGCTCTAATATCCTCATTTATATGCTTCAAAACCATAAATTTAAAGTTATGATCAGAGTATTCACCAATATGTTGTGCTAGAGCATTAGTTAAGTCTTTTTTTGGAAATGGCATATGTGTGTTCGTAAATACGCTGTTTTAACTTTCGCTCCGTTTTACCAACGTAGAAAGCTGCACATTTTTTGGCAGTTTGCCACATAAACAATTGATATGGTATCACAATTGAAATTCCCAATAATTTTGTAAATCCTGTCATTTATGGTAACATTAGCACCAACATTGATAAAACTGCATTGGCGACAAGCCCCACATTTTGTCATCCCACAACATTTTTTGTTTGTATTAATGTTATATCCCCTACTTTCTAGCAATATTTTCAAATTAATGCCACGCCTATATGTTATTTTGGGTTTTGGCCCAAACTTAATGAGTAGCTCTTTATCCTCTAAGATTAACACCCAGTTTTTATACAGGATATTTCTAATAAGTACATGATCTAAATTAAAGGTACATAAAAAGCTGGTTCTAAATTCTGAGGTATTTACATTATTTACTGCTGTTCTGCAGTTATCAGACACAGTATTATAATCTCCACTTTGAACAGATAAAATCGGTTTAAAATGACCCATTTCACGTTTATGCATAACCTCAGACCTAACCTCAACAATCAAAGAATCAGGATAGCCTCTGTTAGTAAACAAGGAGGACAAGTTGTTATATTCTTCAATGAAGTCACTTATGTCAGTTGTCATCCTAGCTGCTCTTACCATCTGCCCCTTGACTATTGCTTTTTTCTGATGGTAAGGATGACAACTGCTAAAGTGCAAAAAGGCATTCGAATATGTCGGTTTCCTATATATGACACTTTTATATCTACAGTTGGAACTATCTTTCTGTAACATAATGTCAAGAAAATTAATCTTAGAATATTGAATGTCATATGTAAATTCAAGAAATTCTGTTAACTCGGAAATTCTAGAAATAAATGTTGTAGCAGCTTCCATTGAACCTTTCCATAATATAAATATGTCGTCCTGGTATCTAGTATACCAGGCGACGTTGGTTTTAAATAATGGTTCTTTAAAAAGCAATGAATCTTCCCAATGTGCCATGATGCAATTCGCAAAGGCACCGCCACATGGGGAACCCATGGCGACACCTGAGGTTTGCAAGTAAATGTTGCCATCAAACACTAGAAAAGTGTAGGTCAATACTAGTTCTAATAAAGTTTCGACCAGATAGATGATGTCATCACTAACTTTCCTAATTAGCAAGAATTCCCTAATCCATTCTAATCTTAATTTTTGTGGTATGACCGTATACAGGTCTCTTACATCTATTGTAAGAAAAAAATAATTAGGATTATAGGGAATACTGTTAATGTTATGTAGGAAACTCCATGAATCCTTACAGATCTGTGGTTCATGTTCGATGAAAGGTTTAAGAACACTATCTATGTATTTAGCACAAGCATAAGTAATTGACCCCCTACCGTCCACAATTAATCTGAACGGGGGATCATCTACAGATTTGTGAATTTTTGGTGTGCCAAAAAGTGCTGGTAATTTAGGGGCAGAGATGTTCAAGTATCTGTATAAGTCAATATCTATAAACCTTTCTAAAAAGAGGTCATCCAGAACACCCCTAATCTTATATTATGCAATATTGACCTCATTGATGCTTGACAGCCTGTAAAACCCAGTGTTAAGTTGTTCCATCATTTTCGTCACATATAAATGCTGGTCCATAAAGACCAATCCTCCACCCTTGTCAGGTTTCATAACCCTGATATTACATTCACACAACACTTGAATAAAATCACGTTGATCTTTATTAATATTAAGATTGTTATGTTTATGTTTGAATTTGTTATTATCCAATGTTCTGAAATCCATCTCACATAGTTTTTCAAAGCACCGTAAACAATCATGTAAGGGTGGGTTAAATAGGCTAGCCAATCTAAAGGAACTGGTAAGGGTTGATCCTTCCCCTAGAAGTGCTTTCAAATTCAACTTACGTACATATAACTTTAAGTCAACTATGGTTTTAACAAAATCAAAGTGTGTGTCAGGAACTAAGGAGGGACCTTTCGACAAAAAGTCAACTAGTTCTTGATCAATATTAAAACAGGTATAATTATATGTTTTAAAGTCACCCTTTGTACTTGAGATAATAACAGGAGAATTAAAAACATAGGTTATCTCCTCCTCTGGTTGTGTTTGTTTCTCAAATTGGGTTGATTCCTGTTCGATCTCAAGTTACTTTGTTGTCCATTCTGCCCCTGGGGAAAACCCAGTTTGTTGTTTAAATTGGTAGAATTATTACCCCTATTATTGCTGTTTTTCTTGTTGACATTATTAGTGTTCGTATGATTAACACCATCATTTATGTTACATTGATTGTAATGGTCATCATTATGCAGAGTTTCTCCTACATTGTCTTCCACGTCTTCAAATTGGTCTTCGACTAAATCATTATCATGCCCTAAGGCTTCATTAGTGGATGCTATATTACCCCCCGTATGTGTCTGCACAGCAGAAGGTCGACGAGGATATGCTCTATTCGTGGCATACTGTTGTACATCTCTCATGATTTTTTTCTTCTTATTATTTAAAAGTTTAGCCATAGTTGCATCAATGCTGGTAAAAATACGAATGTAGTCGTATTTATACCTATTAAAATCTAAGTTACTTTTAATAGAATGTTCAAGCAATTCTAGCTCATTCTTGAGCTCATCTACTTGTTTATACTGTCCAACTAGCAAGTCAATAAATTCAAACCCTTGTTTGTCGAACAGCAAAAGCAGTTGTTGATGAAAATGTGACCCTTCGACTAAACCCACAGGAAATCGCCATTGCCTTAGCCCTTTTGGTACAATTTTCTTAGCTAAGCATTCCTCAAAATAAGCGATTTCCAGTTGTAATTTTTTACATCTGAATAGTTTACCATCGAAGTCATTAATGAGCAAGGCAATGTTACTAACAATCTCTTCCTGTTGCTCTAGACAATCTCCAGTAACTTCGAGTTTAAAAAAATTACTGTTATTCAGAAAGCTTGAAATACTTGGTGCAGAATCATTAACAACATTTAATGGGCAGTTACCTTGGGATGCCGTTTCCTCTTGTTGCGACCTAGTCCTCTGTCCAGCCGGAACCTCTGAGAACCCAAAAAAATTATCATCAGCACTAACATTAATGGCTTTGGCAGACTGATGTGTGGTGCCATTTCTTTGTTTAGGAACTGTCCCTTTATCTTGTTGCGCACCTAGAGATGACGTATAATTAGTAGTGGTAGCATTCCCTGGACTTAAAGCGTTAGCGTTATTATCCAAATGCTCTAAACGTTGAGTCAAGCCTCAGTAGGCCCATGTCAACCAGGCTGGTAGGAGAAAAGGAGGGAAGCTGACAGTACATGGTCCCAGGAATAATCTTGGAAGACTATAACAGTTGAAGAGGGAATACAGAAGGGAAGGTATTAGTAGGATTAGGCGTGAAGAGCTCTGGTTTAGGTAATATTTGTGAGGCTAGAGAACAGGTGTCTGTAGACATCAATCCCTTTGCCCAGTAGTGTACAATGCTGCTTGATGCACAAACAGACACAAGCAAACACAAACTGGTTCAAGCACAGTTTTTTTAAAGCAGAAAAACAGGAAACACAAAGTTCAAATTATCCAACCAAACACCCTAAACAGAACCCTGCAACAGTAACTCTAGTTAGATCAGTTCAAACTGTACTTTTCTCCCATGGGGACACAGAGGGCCTCCTCAGACAAACTGTTTTACAAGCCCCAAAGGTCACAGACAGTACTAGATTCAACACAAACATGAACCTAGTCTATGCTAGTGGTTTTTAAGTGAAGCAAGCAAGTAAAATGAACATACCAAGCAAAAACAAGCAGATGAACAATAATTACAGTTGTGAGATGTATTCAATTAGCAGACAATCTAAATAATGCAGTAAAATACAGCTGCACAGTTTAAACAAACATATATGCAGCAAATATTGATTTAACCATAAAGTGCAGAAAACAGTTGAAAATAAGCACTTATCATTTGTAGTCTCTCAACAGGTATTTAGAAAACAGTAGAGCAAGGGCCTAACCCAATGCAGCTTTGGGCAAACAAGCACAAAATAGTTCAAACACAGGCTCATTAAGGCAGGAAAACAGGATATAGACACAGTTCAAATTATCCAATCAAAATACCCTAAACAAAGCCCTGGAACAGTAAATCTAGCTAAATCAGTCCACACTGTACCTTCTTCCCACGAGGACATGGGGGGGGGGGCTCTCCAGAGAAAAGACTACTGTTTTACAAGCTCCAAAGGTCACAAACAATACCAGATTCAGCAAAAACCTAAACCTAGTATGCTAGTGTTTTTCAAGTAAAAAGATGTAAACAGAGAAACAGCCCATAACATAATGCAGAATTGTTGTCAATATCACAAGCAAAATATATCAATGTAAAGTATGAATTAACTAATGTAATAAATGGAGTCACATATGATTAGTAAAACTGTTGGATTCCCGTGGCATCAGACTTATCAATGAATACAGACAGATGACATTGTCAGTGTTCTGTACAATAATCATCATTGCTACTGGGTGATACTGACACTACTGGGCAGAGTGGATCGACTGTCACTGTCATACCTCTCAAACTCTTACTACAAGAAATCTAGACAAAGCCTGACAAAATCAGAGGACAAAGGCCGAAAAGTAGGGACATATTTTAAATATTGATCTTATAAACATAGAAGATTGTTACAGTGACAGACTTTGTGTTAACATAAATTTTCTGAAGGACAGTAGGCTGAAACTCAAATGTATGTCATTATTTAGTGACTTCAGTCCTCAGACCATCTCAGTGATTTGCCAGAAAAACAACATTTTATAAGGAATAGACCAAAAATATGAGGCAAAAATCAGAACATTCTGTGAAAATCTGGACAGTTGAGAGGTATTGTCATTATGATTCTAACACAGTCTAGGGTTCCCATGCTGATGGCTCACATTGTGGAACAGTCTACCCTTATCATATATTAAAACACATGTCTCATGTTTTCCACAGAGAAGACTAATAGGATGATGCTGGCATGTGGAAATACACCGTGGGAAGGAGCATGACTGTGACTTGACCCTCCGGTCATGACTGCCAGGCCCATATCACATTGCACACACAACCCTGCTTGTATTGTGGCACTGATGGTGCACTGTCATGGCTAAAGATTCTATGGACCATGCCACAGATAGCATATTATCATTCTGTGCAGCCAATAATGCCACAGTGTCAGTGCTCATGTCCTTCATGTAGAACACGCTGCTGGTGTGCAATGCAATATGTGGCACTGGCAAGTGCACGGATGTCAAATCCTTGATGTTGATGGGTGCGTTCATTTGCATGTACGAGTAGGCAGACACCCTCTTACAAGTGCCCGTGTACACCAGATGCATGCCTATGTCTGCTGTGATGGGCAGTATCAATCTGTTTTGGTGAGTTGTCAGCATCAGCAGCAGCGTCAACATGGGCCTGTTGTTCACAAGCCCTATCCTGTCCACCATCTTATGTTCCCTCATTGTCAGAATGCATTGTCAGCTGCATCCTTATGACAGTTACCATCTAGGCTGGACTGTATTACCATGTCAGTACCCTGTGTGCCAGGGACCATACTGAGACACATCAAATCCCACATTGGGATCAGTGAATGGACTATTGAAGGATAAAGGCAATTGATGTGTTAAAAGAAGAGACAGATGACACAGGTCAAGAAAACATGCTTATATCACATGCTGGATATCATTACTGGTATAGGCCACATATATATCACTACAAAGTTACAGATAATAATGACTTACCATGAGGTCTTCATTGTGTACGGGCCATGGAATCTATATAACAGGGAGTTGACAGTTATAGTAAATATCTAATATACCTGACATATGTGAGGAATACAACCATAACACACAACTGGCAAGTCTTCTTGGGAAGATGGCACTGAAGTAGGGGGAAGAAATCTAAATGTTGTAGAGAAATAAAGTTACAAACATTGCACATTCTTAATCACATCATTGCCAGCATGAATCATTTCAACAGCATTAAAACACATAGTATGTTTTACATAGACATACCACTTGTTTATGCACTTGATGATGATGATGCAGACTGTCCTATGAGTGGTTAGAATGACACAGTATTAATGGAGGACAACAACAGGAATAGCAACAATGACTTGTATGAAAGACAGGCAATAGCATATAACTGATACCCTCCTCATGTTGTGAGTTTGTGTGTTGTACTGCAGATCCTATCATGGTAAAGATAAAGACAACACAGTTATGTATGCAGACAATCGAATAATGACATGATGACATACAAGACACAGTAACAGGGATTACTGATACTCTCCCTGTGTAGAAAAACAGTGACATTAATGTCATGCAACACAGGTCTGTTACACATTGCTTCAACCTATGAACATGTTATGATAACATGCCTGGTCTGTCTGTAGTTGCACCTGCTTGGGTTGTGCCTCCATTGGATGTACCTGTAGTTTGCAATGTTAGGGAAATATCAATAAGACAGTTAACAGCAGTGGTATGATGTGAGGGTGAGGCACTAAGAGGTAGTGGTCACAGTAACACTGTATAGACACACTCACCTGCCATTTGCTGCTGTTGTGCAGAAGTAGATGGACCTATGAACATTAATGCAGACAACATTACACATGTTGTTTTCACTGTTATGTCTTTATTGCAGTTGTATGGCCACATATCATTTCACTTATGTTGATCGTCATCACTCTGTGCGGGTCCATGTGTACGATGCAATTCTGCTGCTGAAAAAACAAAAATGACACTACATGAGTATGCATCCAACAGTAATATGTGATGATTTATTCTACAGGTATCAATGTTATGTAAAATAACTCATATATATGTGGCCTGGAACACCTTCTTCTATCCCACCATGGGTATGTGGCACTCCCCACTTGCTGCATGCAGGGATGCAAGAAATTGGGGGAGGGGTCAATGCTGAGAACACTTTTTGGCTCCATTGATCTCTCATACCATCATACCCAGTGCCTGAAAAAGGATCATATCAGAGCAGCATTGGTGACAGGCCTCATGGGATCTATTGTGACCTCCCAATGCATTTATCATGTTGGTCAGAATGGCCCAGACTTTATTCTTCAATACTGGATTCCTGCCCATCCAAGGAGTTTCTGTCCATGTTGTTGCAGAGCATCTATTATAGTCCTGTTCTCCTGTAGGCAGGAATTGTCCCCTTGATCTGTTTGCCATCTGAAAGACAGTGATATGCACATGTTCAGATTCATGTGGAGGCCCACTTATGGAGGGGATTACATGGACAGCTTATGCCTCTGTCAATACTATGCATTCCTGTGCAATTCAAAATTCTGTGAAATATTGACTATGACATATAAAACCATACAACAATGCTTGCATACATAACACTTGGACAAGCAACATAACTTATAGTACCTGTTGAAGCTGTCTGTGGGATTCAAACCCCTTACACAGAATATCTGCAAATGAAGGTCCTAGCACAACAGCATCATGCCACAGGAGCCGCAGTCTACATGTATTTCACAATAACATACAAAAGTTTAAAAGGAGGTAAATTGAGCATGCAAATAGTTGTTTATGAAGTCCCCCATGAGAGACAAATGTATTTAAACATTGCGTGACAACAGATAAGGTGTATGTTTAATCTGTTTGTTTTTATTTTTTGTTTTAATTAAAATGGCATATTTTAATCTGTAACCAGTGTCTTCTTATGCACTGTATGAGATTTACTTCCTGGTTTGATGTTGGCAGTATGTGCCTGAACATTTGAGGTTTTTGGTCATTTCCTAGGGGCTTGCTCATATTTGGTTCAGTGTGGAGATCTATACATTAAGTATGGAAGGCTCACAGGATATGTTCTCCCCCTCAATGTTATGCCTGTGATAATAGAGAGTAAGGCTTGAGAGGGGATTTAACAAAATTAATAGACCTTTTGACACAAATGGTAAACAACACTATGGAGGCTTGAGCAGTGTTCCCCTTCTGGAGGACACAAGATGGTTTAGTCCTGGGTGCATCTGGAGGGGAATCTTGTGTACCGAGTTGAATCAATCAACAGTTCTGAGCTGCCTGTGGAGAAGATTGTGGTGAATGGGCCTTTCAAAAGGAGGCAAGGTGCTTCCAATTTGTTTTTTAACCTGATTGATAGCGGTGAAATGGGCATTGGTGTAACATTGACTAAAGAACATACCGAAGGAGCGATTAAAAAGAAAAAAACAAGTACTGGTTATAATAATAACAAATAGAAAGACAATCCTTTAAATGTCATTTCCAGTATGGGACCCACAGATTTTAATGACAGTAATAGCTATTATAACAAAAGGTGTAAGAAAAACCTGGGTCTATATTAGAAGACCAAAATGGCAGTTACGTGAATACCAAAACGTCGACAAAGAAATAGCGAACCACAAGAACGTCGAATACCCGAAACCGTGAATTTCGAAATAGCAGATTGCCATAGCTGGCCCTTATTTGGCATAGCTCCATAACTTAACCTGCACCCTAACCCTAAAGTCAATAACTATCACACATTTAAGTTACGGAGCTATGCCGGATAAGGGCCAGCTATGGCAATTCGTGGTTTTGGGCAGTCTACATTCTCGCGGTTCGCTATTTCTGTGTCGATGTTTCGGTATTCACGTAACTGCCATTTCCGTCTTCTAGTATAGACCCGAAAAACCCAGCAGAGCTAGGTTCACAAGTTTGTAGTAATGTATTAAATGTGAACAATGGAGTAGAGGCTATAGACAGGCAGGAACGATGCCATTATATGGACTATCAAAATGCACATGGGCTGCAGATGTTTGTACAGATTTCCTCTGTGGTTTGTATTGTTTGTCTATATGATAATAAAAAAAAAAAAAAAAAAAAAAAAAAAAAAAAATGCACATGGGCATGAGCAAGACTTTGATTTAAAAAAATGTTTGGACAATACTTATTTTATTGTTGATGTAGAGGAGTCTCATAGTAAGAGACCAAATGGTGAACATGGACAAAAGGTTTATTTTCACAACCTAAAATACTCCATTTATGAGTTTGAAAAGAAAGTACCTAAAGCCAAAGGAGTTTTAATTGGCAATGTATTAACAAGAAAATTGTGCCCATTTTGCTTCGAAGTTATAAATTCCCTAATGGTTTAGAAGTGAAAGATTCTATGTATTCTGATTTTATTTCTTTACTTAATAAGTAAGGGTTGGAGTTCATGGAATTATTTATTAATTGGAATGTTAAATCTATTAGTAATTTGATGAAGGAAGCTAATTTATTAAAAGATTTTTATTTAGAAAGATTTATTATTCAGTGATTGTGAAGCTATGTATCTTAATGTATTTTGCAGAGTAGATAGGAAATGCGAACTAATGGATAAAAGGAAACATAAGAAACAGCAGAGAGATAAGGATCAATACTCTAAAAACTTTGTATTTTCATTAATTAAAGAAAGTAGGAATACCCAAAATGGTAAAACATTTTACAACAAAGCTAAGCATTATAGGGTAAATTCATGGACACTTAACTGGGGAAATGAAATAGGGGAAGTAATGAGGATGTTAATTGTTATGAGACTAATGTAAGTAATTCTAATGCACTAATTGAAATTGAAGAGAAATTCTCCCCTAAGGAGGTCAGAAAGGTTAGAGAATTGGAGAAGGAAAAATCTGGTCCCAGGGCCGACCAGTCATTACAGGGAAGTACACCAGAGTCCCAGGAGGACTATGTCCAAGTGGAACAAAGAGTATGTACCCTTGGTTAGGAGAACATAGAAATAGAATAGAACTTTTTTCCTTAGTTTAAAAAAGGGGTTGAAATTTATTCTGAGCAGACAGCCAGATACTGGGGAAATTTTAGTGCAATTAAAATTGTATATCAGAATTGAATTTTGCATTATTTTATAAAGACAATTGAACTGAAAGGAAGGAATACATAAATAACCAGCTGAAAAGAAAAAGTATTTTTAACCCCCCCCGCTTCACCCAATTTTAGTTGCTTTTGAAAAGTCTGTATAGATGAGATTTATAAGATTTCTGCTGAAAAAAGTAAACATAAAATGTACAACATAAATAAGGGTGAGAATGAACTACTGAAAGCTTTGGCCAATAATAATTCCATAAGAGTAATGAAACCTGATAAAGGTGGGAACATTTTGATTTGTGACAATATAAATTATGTGGCAACTATGACAGAAATATTACATAATGATGAATGTTACCATTTAAGTTCTAGGAATGAAGTTAATGTGGTGTATAGTGGGAGAACTTTGGAAAGAACTTTTAAGGAATGGAAACATTTCCTTGGAATTGTTTTGTTTTTTAAAGGTTGACAAGCCCACTATACTCGCTACTTTTGGAATTACCAAGGTAGACAAAGACATTCTGAAGCCCCTATACAAACATATAGTAGTAGCAGGCAGTTCAAAAACTCTGCTGTTTGGAATTTTTGTGGATAAAAAGTTGAAAGATATTTATAATTCTGAAGGACATGTATTAAAGGATTCCTGGGACTTTCTGGCAAGGTTGACTCTAGAAATCTGTGAAAGGAGCACAGTTTTTTGACAGTAGATGCAGTTGATTGTTTTAATTCAATACCAAAAGAACAAGGGATACCCGCGGTGGTGGTGCTGCGGTAGCGTTGTCGCCTCATAGTAAGACGCTGTCCGGTTTGATTCTCAGCTAGAGCATTTTCTGCGTGGAGACATGCGTGAATGGGCGTACCTTCGTTGAAGGTTGTGCATCAGGGTTGGTAACTCGGCATGTAAAAATCAACTACCAATCATTAGCGGACCTGAGTTCTGCTGTGGCGACCCCTAACCGGGAAAAAGCTGAAAGACACAACAACAACAACCAAAAGAAGAAGGGATGAATATGTTTCTTGACATTTTGATTGAATGTGAATTTTTATAAACAGAGGATATCAGGTTGTTGTTAGAATTTGTCAAAATTGTTTCAGATAATAATTCTATATTTTTTTAAGGTGAAATTTTTCAACAGGTCAAAGAGGTAGCAATGGTGCCATCTATGCGAGTATGGTTTTGTTGGCCATGAAGAAAAGTGTGATATTTCTCTCAAAATTTATGAGATATATAAAGATGTATTTAAGATTTTTGGACATCTTTATTTTATGGACAGGTTCTGAGGCCAATATTAAGGAATTAATTGATTTTTTCATGACTCTAAATTGACTGAAAGACAGCAAAGGAAAGGATTTACAAACATAAGTATGGTATCAGAAAAATAAGTTTGAGTTTTTTTGGGTCATGTACACTTAGTTGTGCTTGTAGCAGCCAGTTTGCTGCTTTGCTGCAGTACTGCTATTTGACACTGTGCTTAGTTGTCTGCCTTTCATGTGGATTGTCAAAGGTTCTGTTCTGTCCTCTGCTAGAATTATCTATCTTTCCAAGATCTACATTTGCTCATAGGTAATGTTGCTTAGCTTACCCTTGCACTGCTGACAGACAATCTGGATATGGGTTTTATATCCAATGTGTACTGTAATCCTTATTTATTATTCTACAGCACACATCGACCACTGGCCACACATCCATAACAAGCCATGGAAATGATTATCATCAATTCTCTGTGATCATGATAAGGGAATTGCAAAGAAATGTTAGGTATTGCTGCTACATTAGCAAATGTCTATATAAAACAGGCTGTCACTGCCAGCACCAGCCACAGTGGTGCACATCATCACCTGCTGAGGAGCAGTGTTATCTGACCATGCTTAAAATCTCATGCACTTCAAGCCATAGACACCACGGACCCCTGCTGTTTGGATAGTGGGGCCCTGCAGGACATAGTAGACATGTGTCAGCCTCATCTGCAGCCCTGCAGAAGTTGTTGAATACATATCCCAAAGGATACCATGGTAAGTATAGCTTTACATATCTATCAAAAGGAAATTTTCAGTGACCTACTGGGAGCACAATGGTATATTTCTGGCAATAGCTTTGAGAATACTGCATCACTTTTTCAGTGGAATGCCTGAGCATGTAAGGGAGCATATGTGGTTTCCAAGAACCACAGAGGAGAGAAAGAACACCATGTAGGACTTTTACAATGTTGCACTTTTCCCCTGAGGTGCTGGGGACAATAGACTGCACCTACTTTTGAAAAAGGCCCCATCTAGTTAAAGGGACAGGGGTATATGAATCACAAAGGATAACACTCCATCAACTCCAGATGGTGTGTAATGTCCAGGGTTTCATCTACAGTGTGTGTGTGTGTGTGTGTGTGTGTGTGTGTGTTTGTAGACCACCCAAGCATGTAGGACACTGAGGCAATTGTCATAACTCCCACATATGGCACACCCTTGACCTGTACCATCATTTTAAAAAGTTAAATTCCCCAAGGCTATCTTCTTAGTGATGCAGGAGATGCCCTGTAACCTTGATTGATGGCACCTATCAGAAATCCACACAATGAAGTTAGCCACTCACTCACAAACAAGGAATATTATTGCGTAACTTTTGAGGCTGATGATGGCATGCTTTTGCTGCCTGGGTTCGTCTGGTGTTGCCCTGGAGTGTGATCCTGATGATTGTATGAAAATATTTGCAGTATGTGCAATTTTACATAATATCATACTCAGGAAGCAGATACAGCAGTGTCAGGTGCAGGAGGGACATACTACAGCACCCCAGGCAGTTAACACTGAGGCAAATGAGGAGTCAGTGTAGGAGCCAGCAGCAGGGGATGACTATGCTAGAAGAAGTCGGGCACAGTATGCTGTGGCTCCGGTAAAAAGTCTGCAACTTGGATGTAGCTTCAACCCATAGAAAAGCAGAGTATAACAGATACATCTTCCATGAAATATAATAGATAATGCATCATATTCAAAAAGGCTCACTGAGGTGCTAGCCAGTTAATAGGAGAAGATAGAATGAAGTACAACACACCCAGAGTCACTTTTTACATTTGGTGCCAGGGGGGTTGTCTCAGACTATTGATGGATATCAGGGACATCTTCGATAGTTGAAAAGAGACTGGCAGGTATCCCGCATATACACTGAACTATAGATATTAACACCAAGATCACCTAATTTATACCAGTGCATACCGGTGCGATTCAGAGACATTCTATGCAGATCAACATCAATAATTAGGTTGGGTGAAAATGGTACTTAAGACAGCTGTTTATAGTAGTCCTTCATAATCCATCATTTAAAGTCATGAACATTTTTAGAGATATGCATCTTGATGATTGTATTGTACTTGCAGATGTGCTGTACATATTCATAATGATCATTATTAATGCAGATTGCTTCACATTCTATCAGAATCCACAATTATATCACAATTTACTGAAATATACTGCATTTATACTGCTCAGAAGTGTAGTTATTGTGTGGCAAAGGAGGCAGACATACCACTTACAATGTCTCAGGGACCAATCATCAGATCCTTTTTTTTTTTTTTCACTTTATGCTCCTCTCATAAATGGGAGACCAGGAGTGAAGGAGCACTAGATTAGAGACTGGACCTCTCCTTTTTTTCTCCTCAATCTAGTTTTGAGAAGTGCCAGAACAAGGAGCAGCACCAAGCACCAATTAAGCTGTTACTTCTCTGATACATTGACTCCCTATCATGAAATTGTGGTTTGTTACAATTGAAACCAAAGTTTGGTTGCTTTTTTGAGTAGTGTGTACAAACATACATAGGATCATAGGAGGTTACTAGGCAAATGGTCCCGGGGCCCTTGCAAGCCTAGCCATGAGTTTATCCCTAAAAATGAAACCTCAGTCAGCAGCTGTCACCCATGTCAATGAGGGACAAAAGTGGAACCCCTGGGACAAATTTATGGTTTCCCATCCACTCATCAAGGTTGCGTTTGAAGAGGGCCAGTGAGGTAATCTGTTTGACATGTATGGGAAGTCTATTCCAGAGATGGGGCAGCCTCTGGGAGACAGACCTGTTTCCAGCTGGTTTTGTTGATGCAGCATATGAGATTTAGGCCTATTGAATGGGTAATGCACGAGGAGGTAGACTTATGGATATGGAGCATGTCTAGTAGGGCAGGGGCTGATATTGCCTTGTAGGCGAGATACAGATCACCTCTGAGCAATATGTATGATACTGACTAGAGTAATAGCGATTTAAGCCTATCCGCATAGGATATGTGTTGGAGGCCATGGATTCTCTTTATGAGGTATTTCTGTGGCCTTTCCAGTTGGTGCAGGTGCTTGGAGAGGTACATACCAAATGGGGCATTATACTCTATCATAGCTCTAATAAGGGAGGAGTACAGAGAGATAATACCCTCCTTTTTTCTAGATGCAATCCCTTTACTTATAAGATCAACCAAATAAAAGTTTTTTCTGACCATCGCTGCCACATGATGGTCAAATGTGAGATTGCTGTCAACCTGAGTAGCCAGGTCTCTCACCACAGGTTGTGTGCATAGGGGGTTGCCGTTGACATACTGTAATCAGTAGGGGCCATGTTTTTGCTTAATGTACTTTTTTTGCATTTAACTTAAGGCCATGACTTTGGCACCAGTTATTTGTAGTTGTGTGACCCATCTGCAAACTTGATCAGGCACAGGCCCTTTGTCTTTGCCTGGATCTCTAAGAAGTATATGCCAAACAGTAGGGGTTCCAGGACAGATCTCTGGGGAACACCAGTAGTGACAGGTCTGCTGTCAGAGGTGGCAGCACCTGTTTTGATCTTGTGGGTCCTATCTGTGAGCCAGTTGGTCACCCATCTAACTAGGTAAGGATTAACACCATGTTGTGTTAGCTTTTTGATGATGCCTGAGTGGGGGATTGTGTAAAAGGCCTTGTCCAGGTCAAGGTAAGCGGTATGTTCTGACTTTCCCTCATCCACGGCCTTAGTGACAGTCTCAAAGAAGTCAGCTAGGTTCAGTAGGCAAGATCTGCCCCTGACAAATCCAAATTGGGAGGGGTCAAGTGCTTGGAGATTGCCTATGTCCTTGTTTATTAGATCCATAATAATATGCTCCATCACTTTACAGATCAGACTTGTCAAGCTGATGAGGCAATAGTTTCCTGGGTCAGTAGTAGCACCACCTATGTGCAAAGGGATGACAATGGCAGTTCTCCACTCTGCTGGAATGAAGCCTGTAGTTAAGCTGTGGTTGAATAGGATGCTCAATGGCGAAGTTAGTTCTTGCTGGAGAGGGTACAGAATATAGCCCGGGATACTATCAGGTCCCATGGAAGCTGTGTTCTTTGCCTTGGATAGGGTCTTTAACACTTGCTCTACAGAGATGTGAGGTGTGGGACAAGTATCAGGGATGTCGACTGGGCCTTTGGAGGGCAATAAGGGGGTGAAGTTTGCACTGAACCTATCAGCCAGCAGGTTGACTATGTCAGCAGTATTAGTATAAGTGGTACCATTAAGTACTAGTTCAGAACAAACTTGGTCTTTACCATGGAGGTTCCTAATGTAACTGAAGAAGGACTTCTGGTTTCCCTTTGTTTTGGAGGCTAGTTTCAACTCATAATTGGCTTTGGAGTTTTCACTAGTGATCTAATTTGCTTGTTGATGCAGAGCAGGCAGTTTTTCTGATTTGGAATTTGTTCCTTTTTACCCTTGGCCAACAGTTTTTTCCTTTTGTTATAAAGCCTGTTGATAGAGGATGTCCACCAGATAGGTTTGTGTTTCCTTGAGGAGCAGATTTTAGTTCTGTTGAGTATGGCTGAGTCCATGCAGTTGTACAGGTGCTTGTATACTGCACTGATGTACTGGGTAGCATTGCTGTCTGCATCATCTGAGGTGGGGTGTGGTGTGAACCTGCTGATACCCTCCCTTAGGAGGTTGTAGTCAGCTTTTGAGAAATTTTTTAGCCTGGTTATGGTTGCAGGGGGTTGGGTGGGATAGAGACTTCAAATGAGACACCGATGATCCGATCTCACCAGGGAAGAACATACTATGGGAGTGGTGCAGCGGTCATCCATGTTGGTGAGAACCAAGTCCAGTATATTATCTCCCCTTGTGGGGGATAAGACCAGCTGCTGTAGTGCGTTAGAACTGATGAAATTGGCTGAGTGCATTAGTGCAGGAATAGTTCACCCAGTCTATGGTGGGGTAGTTGAAGTCACCAAGGATCAGGGTGTTAGGGGGTACATTAATGGAGTCAAGTAGGTAAAGGTAGGAGGTGTGGGTGTCCTGAGACATGGAGGGAGGTTTATTGCTGGCTATAACTTGGATGGGTGTCTTGCCAACTGTCAGTTGCACCTGGAGTAATTCCAGTGCCTCATGTTGATAAACCAGTCTGGAGGTGTGCCTGTCCTTAATTAAGATAGGGACTCCACCACCCTTAATATTTCTGACCTCATTTTGAGATTGGAAAGTGTGGAATGAGGTATAGCCTGGTAAGGCAGGTGTGAAACAAGTTTCCATGATTGCACAGACACTGGTATCTTCCAGTGTGAGGAGAGCCTCCAGTGAGTGCATTTTCAGATTACGGCTATTAGCATTGAGCAGCATGACCTTCAATTTGCATTTTGACAGATGTTTTAAATTGGGAAGATTTGTTTTTGGGACATTGCCTAAAAAAAGGCAAAATGGGGAAGGCTAGACCTTTGGCCAAGATCCGAAATATAGGACAGGTGGAGGCCATCTCTGGGAAAGCATTGTGGCCTGTCAACCATGTCATCCCAGACAGACAGATACTGGATCCCCTTAGAAAGACACTAGAAACTAAGCCAATTGTTGAAGTCAAACATTTTTTGTTGGTATTGTGTTAGCATTCTTGGTGAAGGTCGGATGTTACTTAGGGCTAGGGTCATACCTGCCTGGAGCACATACTCTGAGAACTCAGTCATGTCTGTCTTCATATAGTCCAGGGAGGTATGTCTCAAGTCATTCACACCATCATGGACAATGACAGAATCATACTAGTACCTGTTGTGGAGAGACTTGAGTGTGTGTGTAATGTGGTGGCTTCTAGTGCCTGACAAACAGCTGACTGTGACCTTCTCCTTGTTGAGCCTGGTGAGGGGGACATCAGTGTGTCTCACTATTGAATAACCACAAAGAGCAAAACTTGTAACACCAAACACCAAGGTAATCCAACATAGCATGTGTTGGATTACCTTGGTGTTTTGTCTCTCACTATCGAGTCGCCAGTGACTAGTATGTTTGGTTTATTGTTATGCCTTATGGGCTGTGTTGGTTTATTGTTTTGCCTAATGGGCTGTGTTTGTGAGACACTGGTGCATTGACTACTGTGTGTGATGTGATTGGTGTTGTGAGTGGAATGTTTGTGAGTATGTCTTGGAAGTCTCTGCTGTTTAGGTAAGTTTTTTTGTGGACCCTTGCATAGGTGGGTGCGTGGCTGTGTGATGTGGGTGGTGTGGTGCTTGTACTGGCAATCTCCTCTTTGTCAGGAGTACTGACTGTGGTGTGAGAGAGCATGGATTCCAGTTTACTGATGTAGATGCATCTCTTGCAAGTAGAATTATGTTCTAGAAGAAGGGGACTGTCTGTAAACATGATGCAGTTGCTACACTGTCTCAGTATGCCCATGTCGACCAGACTATCAGGAGAAACTCATGGGAATTGTCCAGACATAGTGTTCTGAGTACTTGGCAGACTTTTGGAGAACAGGGATTATGGACTTATATTACGGTTTACTGTTGGATGTTTTGCACATGTTCCTTATACTGAAAAAAAAGATAACCCTATTTTATATGATACTGGATTTAGGCAGCTTATGGATTGTTCTTGTATTATAATACACTGATGTTGTTGGTCTATTGGTAGTCCTGTAACATCACATGTGTCATCCAAAGTTGTGTACATCCACATTGTATCCACCAGTGTACAGTGGTATCCTGTAATATAAGAAGACATTTAACAAATATGCTGATAATATATGGGTATGGTTATTTTCTACTTGCAGATGGTCTGCATATTTTATGTATGTGTGTAATTATTTTGTTATGCATTAGTCATATCTTAATTTCAGTGTACACTGCTGCAATGTTTTTCATTGCGGTTTAACTTGGGGATAATTGATTGTCTGACCTGAGTCAGTTATCACTGACACACATATACATTCAAGGTTTGTATACATTCCTCATAAGCTAGTAGTAGCATTACTGTGATGCTGGTGCAGTGATTTCAGTGAAGGACTTGTAGTGTGAAAGGCTCCCCTGTGTAGAAATTGAAACCCACATCCGCTACTTATATGCTGGTATGTTACTCATGTACAGCTGTATACTGTCATGTGTGTCAGCCTTTGCAAGGCATTTATAATGTCTTGTGTTTTTTTCCAGTGCTGACACATAGCAGCCACAGTGCTGCATAGACACTACCTGTTCATTTCAGTGCAACACATGATGTATGACGTCATGAAGTGGTATAACAATACATATCCTGTGAATACATATTTTATGTTGTCCTATAAACAGGCACTGGATAAGGGTACCACAGTGTTCCTCCTATTGATGCATATAGTTTTGTGGATTCCAGATAAGTCCAGGATGTTCCAGGAAGGAGAATCTCTCCTCATATGAGAATGAGATTACACTCACTGCCCTACAGAAGCATGGCAGAAATCTGTTGTAAAGGACAAGTGATACCATTTGGAGGAAGTGGGTATGACATGTTATTGTCATCATGATTAATTTTGTAGATGGATGTATTAGCACTTTAACAGAATTTCATTGCTGGTGCAACAACATGGTCCTTCCATAGAAAACTGTATTGGCCACTACAGATGATTGCATGATGCTGCAGGGGGGCCTCCAATCCCTCTCCCAACTGACACACAGTTGTTTTGTCACATCACATCATCACCTGTCAGTCAATGTATTTCAGGTGATAGAACTGAGGCTGTCATAACTAGACCCCACAGTATGTAATTTATTAAGCTATCTAATGTATTATGCTTACAATATGCGACACACTTTAACAATAGTTTTACATTATGTCTTCCAAAGCATGCAGCATGATTAGGAGTCAAGTTTTCACCTCCTTTGATGACATGCAAGGTAAAGCGTGACTATATATGTCATATTATTATACCTCTTTCATTTCTATGCTGATTTGCAGCTCACATATCCTATGTTACAGGACCATCACATGCTGCACTGCTGATACCAAGAAGGTCAGGTATGATGGGATTAGACTGCTAATCACTGGACTGCTGTATCTTGTGTAAGGTATTTTGGCATAAATCTCCTTAAGTGGACATACTTAATGTGTGATTGTCTTTTTGTCTCTGTGCTTGTGGCTTGTTCATTCCCCACGTCATCCATAAAGTCATCCACTGATCTTCACACAGGGTACAAATTGGTACAGAAAAGGGATCCATGTAAGTTTATTGAAAAACACATTTTTAAAAACCAAGTAGCTGAGACCATATGGTCAGCAATACACTTAATCAAAAAACTAACATAAAGCCACACAACACCTGCTGACAACACAAACAGTGTTTTTGCAAGGGACATGCCCCTGTGCACTCCCTCCCGCACTTCCTGCTAATTATTTATGCCAAGCCTAAGATCACACTACAGTGGAGAGAAGAGCAAATTCCCCAATCCTTACTGTACTGCCATCTCAGTCAGAATGGTTCAACAAACCAAGATGTCGACTACATGGTCTCGATGATAAGAATTTCAACAATTTAGTCCTTCATCAAATTGAGATAGACCCAAGAAAAGTAGCATAGCCAATTACACACAGGGTACTGCATGTGGGTATATTTTGTCCAGCTCTGAGGTTAACAGTACTGTAGCCTAACATATTTTACCCAAAAGGGAAAACAGTGAACCTGACCAGTCGGCTGGTAGTGGAGCATCAGCTACAGGTCATGAAGGAGACCTGGGGCAACTATTTCCATGTGATGATGACAAGGGTGATGAGACAGCTTTATATTGGACAACTGAAATCCATAGGAAAGCATGTGCCCTGGTGGCAGTGATACATGATATGTGTCTGTAACTATATGCTCGCTGTTACAGGCACTTTATCAGTCACAGCATCATCATCATGGGCTGGAACTGCATGCAATTGCTCATGTAACTGACTGTGAGGCACAGCCCATCCTTGTCTTGCACAAGAGTCAGGAATGTAGGAATGTTGAGGTGTTGGCATCACTGACTAAACATAGAGACAGCATAGTATCAATTGCATGCTCTGTAGAGCAACTTGCCTTGGCATCTCTTGAGAAGTGCTGGGCAACTACTAAAACCATATATGCTCTGTCCTGTATAATCAGTATGCCTTCATGTGGCAGATAATGCCTACTCAACCTGATGGACTTCTTTGAGAAGGTCACCAAAGCAATGGATGAGGGCAAAATCGTTCACACTGCCTACCTTGAACTGACCAAGACATTTGACACAATACCCCACTTGGGCATTGTTGACAAACTGAAGAGGTTAGGTACAGACCTGTATGTTACCAGGTGGGTAGCCAACTGGCTTACAGACAGGATCCAGGAAGTTAGAATTGGGGAGTCCACCTCTACAAAGAGAGGCTAGTCACAAGTGGAGTCCCTCAGGGATCAGTCCTTAGACCTCTCCTTTTTGGCATTTACTTCTCAGAAGTCAAGGCCAATGTCAGTGGTCTCTGGCTGACTAAATTTGTAGAAGATTGCAAATTAGGAACTGTCATTAAATCTCACACTGACACCAATTTTCTCCAGGGCTGACACAGACAAACAACTAGTGTCAGAGCCATGGACTGAAACTAAATGCCAAGAAATGCATTATAGTATCCTTTGGGAAGTCATTCATTCCTGGCAACTATCATACTGACAAAAAAACCCTTAGAGCTGACCCAGTAGTCGGGGACCTAGGGACACACATAGATAGTAGTGTAGCCTTTGACCATCATTTGTCTGAAGTTGTGAGGAAATCATTCTATGTTGTGCACCTTAGAAACAAAGATATGGCATCTAAGTCCAAGGAAGTCATTATTCCATTGTATTCAACATGCATCAGAGCTATCATTGAGTACAATGGTCCCTTTGGTATGCACCTGATCAGGCATATCCAACAAATGGAACATCAACAGAGGTTTCTCACCAAAAGAATACAGGTCGTAAGTAAAATGTCCTATGCAGACTGCCTCAAGGCCCTATCCCTGTATTCTGTCTCCTACAGGCTTTGAGCGGAGATCCATATCCGGCATACAGGGCATTGTCAGACCCCACTCTGGTGGACCTCCTGCATATCCACAAAACAAACAGCACCAGAATTACCTGTTCTGAAGATGTAAACCTTGCCTGTGATATAAATAGGACCTGCTGGAGAGATAGATATGTATCCCAGAGACTACTATGTGTATTGAACAGGCTCCCCATCCATGTGAAGCAGAGGTCCTCCCTATCTCAATTCAAGTACAACATTGACAACTGGCTGGGAAACCAGGAATTCATCCCTGGTTTGGCACTTATGTCTCTAATAAACACAGGTATCCTGTAAATGGTTCATCTCCCAGGCCCATGCTTACACTTATCAAGGGTATCGAAACTTGTCAGAGATTTGGAATGCGGGGCTAGGCTTAAAAAGGCTCTTGTGCTCATTAGCCTAGTAAACACCTATGAACTTAAGAGGGGGGCCTTCTCTTGTATACCTTGCCTATGACACCCATTAATCCATAGTGCCTGTGCTGCAATGTACATATTCCACTGTTTTTGATAACCATGCTCAGACCTCAACTAACATATCATGTCACATGCCATGTGCCATTGCACACACACCTACTCTTTTACACCATGCACAGGGCACCAAAACCATATCTGTGATACAATTTCATGGGGCTGAGGTTTCCTCCCATGACAAGGTCATCCAAGACAGAAACATGAATCTTCAACATGGGAGACCTCATCAACTTTAGAGTTACCCTGCCAGTATCCCAGTGTGTGTATGTGTCTGTGCTTGTGTGTCACACAGAACCTATAGCATTCATAACCACTGTGCTTACTATGACAAACTCTGCATGTTAGCGGTCTTTGACATGTCTTGTACTACAGGGATACTACATTTGTATTATGTGAATCACAGCATGTTGTATATTTTACATGTCACATAAATGCCTCACATATGCCAATGCACAACAGCACAATCAAAAAAGCACCAAATGAATTTTAAATTTTAGTTAAAAAAGAAAATCACTATCATAAAGTTTATTTATTCATTTATTTATTTAACATTTGTTTACTGGGAAAGTCCAATAGGGACAGAGCCCATTTTCATCAGAGGCCCATGGAGAAACCCTCCAGATGCATGCCTTTGGAAAATAAAATATAACTACAGATGCAAGTAGCTAGATAGAAATCTGCATTTCTGACACAAAGTAAACCCAGCATTTACAACTTTATAAATAGAAAATTAAGCATTTAAAACACATACATAAACTACATGTGAAAGATTTAAGAATGTAACCTTTAGCACACATGTACTTCAATATTGTAATATTGTTTCAAACATTTTAAACGTTTACAATTTACTGCAGAATTACACAAGAAAGCTATTCAAAAATAGCTCATTCATAAAATCCTTCATAAACCCTGTTGAATGTAACATAAGACTTCGCCATATCCCTTAAAAATCAATGAGAAAAAGTAATCAAAATAGAATTAGCAGAAAGAACAGATACCAGAATATGAAAAGGGGGCTGCTTTATATGACTATAAAATATTCTCTGCTGTTGGATTACAGACATCATATTTTACTTACTGCTTCAGCACCCTTTATAAAGATTGTTCCCTAAACCTTCAGTAATAGTATATTTAATTTACCCTATACCCCAGAGCCTACAAATTTCAAATATATATATATATATATATATATATATATATATATATATATATATATATATGTGTGTGTGTGTGTGAGTATATATATATATATATATATATATATATATATATATATATATATATATATATATATATATATATATATAGCTATCTCTACATCTATAGCTATCTGTCCATCTATCTGTCCAATATATAATCTTTTTAGATTGTATGGCTCTATATAATATTTCAGTTTATCAGATGGCAATATATTGATCCCTAAGTAATGAATGGCAGAATCTGGGAAAACAAATTACCAATTTTTGCAAGATCCAAGTCTGCCAGTGCCCCATTTAGGGATTAAAGTGGAGACTATACCACTCTGTTACTTTTATGTTACAATTCTTAGGTTGCACAACCTCAAGAATCCGATAAATGCTTTTAATTTCTTGAAAAGTAAGTGTCCTCAGGGTATTCCATGCTTCCGGATATTATACTCCAGGTGAAAAAGGCAGCATTTCAGTACAGTACTCAGACAGCATTGTATAACAGCATCCAAAGATATACACAGTCTTTCATGATGAATTTTGGTTATAGAATACTATGCATGGTATCTGTGAAAGTGTATAGCTAGCTAAAATAAGGGTATCTGTTTTTTCAGAAGTGTAGCACATTAAGCCATACACAAGGAGAACAACTGGTAAACACATAGTACTGCCTTGTGGAACATGCATAACGTACTGCAGACTATATGCTAGCACTCAGGTTTGGAGATTTTATGGCTTTGTTTCTGTTATCATACCTTTGTATCACATTTTCCTGAAATTCTTTATTGCATGCAATTCTTTCTACAGTATAACCTGCTTTTTATTATGAGAGATCTTTAACACAATGAATTAAATAACTGATCTTACATATTTTTCCAAAAAGTTATCATGTAAATGTCTTTATCTATACTTATGATGTGATATAATAGTTTATACACACTAATTCTCTTTTCATTTTGTTGCTAAGCATGTAAACACTTACAATTACTTATACAGCTCAACATAGCAGATGTAAGAACCTTTGCAGATCAGGAAGTAATTCTATCAATAGATACCCATCTGTGCATAGTATGTATCCAGCCCGGTATCTACTGTACTTCATGTTTTTAGAGCTGGCAAGGCTAGCCAGGTTGTCACAGCTGAAGTGACACTCTGACTCCATGTGCAAGAATGGGAAAAAGGGTTTTGGATGGATTACAAATATGAAAGTAATATGAGAATATCTACAGTATGCATAATAATAAAGTAAATCTATGAACAGACCTCATAATTTATGACTATAAGCAAAATTGTCACACTTGGAAGACTATACTCATTTACAATATACTATAACAGATCCACAAAATATTACAAATTATGGACATATTACTGCTTGAAATAAAAGAAAGATACTTGCCTTAACTGTTGCTCACTGTTCTAGCTATATTTTCATTATTCTGTGACGACTTCTCTCTTGCCTAATTTTCATAACTGCTTCATCACAGCACTGCACTACCCCCTTTATATAAGATTTTTACCAATGTATTACAGCAATCTTTAATTTGAATCCAGCAATTATGACTTATAATTAAATGTATAATCTTTAGAAGGGATTGAAACCAAATACCATCTGTACTATGAGCTACATGGCATGCACTTTTCTAAGTGTTAAGATTCTACTAACATGAACTATGAACAGCCCATGTCATACCAATCCAGCGAACTCAAGAGACTGAACAAGAGTAACTCATTGATTAAAATCCACTGTGGATGAAACAGGAGGAAAACATAATTAAAACAATGTAACCCTGCACCCCCATATCTGAGGTGAAGGTCCCTTTATTCCTTACTTAACTATAATAACTCCATGATCATACATCCATGGAGAAAGAACAAAAACCTCTAAGAATGAATAATCCTCCTTACTTCATCTGAATCATTGTGATCCTGTAATAATGCCTTCTACCTTGGTAATAGCTAAACCATCCATCATCATCATCATCCTATCCACCCCCCACCTCTTCCTCTTTTTTACATGGGGTTGGGATGTCACCTCAGTATCACTCAGCATGACTGCCTTAAACATAGGAAGATATACTGAGTATCTTTCAACTTCACTATAAATAGGTAAGGTTATCAGAATCATATTTTCATGTATCGCCTCCAACAAAATTATCTCTGACAAAACTACTACTGCGAAAACAATGTAATCACGTATCAGAGCATTGCTTTTTCCTGTAGTGGCTCAGTTGTTTGGCAGTTAGCATTGTTGCCTCATAGCACTTTGTTTTCAATTTGGAGTTACAGATACAATGAATTCTGTGCACAGTCTCCATGTCCTTTCAATGTCCCTGTAGCTTTTTAGCCATACTGACAGTTTCCTTCCACACCACAAAAGCATTTGAGTACTTGAACTAACTGTCGTGTGTCTGTAGGATTATGTGCCATGTTCATGTGAGTGTGTTTACACACTCTAAGATGGACTAGCATTCTACCTAGTGCTGATTTTATGGCTTTACATTGGTTGCCTACATGGGTATGCTCTGGTTGATCCACCATCTTAAACAAGACAAGTAGGTGCTGGAAAATGAATGAATGCTTTTTTTCTGCATCTTCCATTATATCAAAGAATATGTTAAGTACCTTCCAGTTGTCTAGGTTTAAAGATGGTCACACAAAGAGGAGCAGATGGTTGAACACCAAAGAAAAAATAAATGTAACTCAGAGAATGGTTAGATATTATTACTTACTATGCAGTGCTAGGAAGACTGTGGGAAAGGAGATGAAGAACTGCAAGGCATGACATAAGAGATGAGGGAGGCATGGCGAATATCATAGTTACATAGGCACTGATCATAAAGAGTGTGACATGGAACTAACAGGATTATTAAACTCTGCTATAATTTAATTATTTTTCTAACATTTGAGGCAAGAAAAATATCAGACTAAACCTGATAATCTGAATCTGACTGCTCCAAACTCTGAAAATGGTAACCACAATCTTGCATGCAAATGTAAATAATATTTGTGCTTTAAATAAATAAAGAAAGGGGGTCCAACAGTCACCAAACACACTACATATAAAGTGGTGACTAGTGTATTGTGCAGTACAAGTCTTCAAATCCAAGCAGGAATCCAAACAGAGATAAAACAAACAGGTTTTTTTGCAAAATAAGATTAAGTGCTTTCATCCTTACAAGTCAAGGACTTCATCAGAATAAATTAAAACAAGGCTACAAGACAGTTAAATACTGTTTTCAAACCAGAAATCATTTGCTTATTGGTTAATACCAAATAGTTTAATTAATCTGGTTGAGTAAAACCTCATTTACTAACTCCTCCTCTTAAAGAATTACTACTATTAGACTGTTTGCAAACATGACAGTGGTTTAAACTGTTCAAGATCTTAAACTTTTTGTGGACATACCACCTAAATGAGAAAAGATTCAAAAGAAAAAATATATGTATAGACAAAACAAACCACAAGGTGTTATGCGCTTAATCTTATTTTGTAAATAAAAACGTATTTGTTTTCTCTGTTTGGATTCCTACTTGGATTTGAAGACTTGCACTACACACTATATTAGTCACCACTTCTTCAGAATACTTGCGGTTTATTTTAACTTCCTTTTCCTCCATCACTGGCCGCTATCTTTTATTACAGAAAATCAGAGGTATTCTAGTAATTTCATGCATAGTGCTGCCTCTTAAATCAGCAATTTATAACTATCAGCAGCACTATACAGAGCAAGGCATCCTATATACCCTAATGAACAACATACAAGATGTAGCACCTTTTACTGTTCCAAATTTCCCACACTATGCAACAAACAGTCTTCTCCAAAATCTCTTCTGCTGTCTGCAACTTCCTTGCAAGTGAAATTTTTAATTACATTTTCACTGATGAATGGGCATGACATCTCATCAAATTCCATCGAGTAATATATGACAGTCAGGAGCTATGACCTAACAATCCACAATGCTGCGAACTGATTATTGAATATGTAAGAGTGGATTGGTCTTAAGAACATACCCCAAATGCATATCACTGCCTCAGGTTATGGTCAACAACAGCTGCATCCATATAAGCTTTTTAGTGAATATAATCACTAGACTCAGAATTTCACCCACTTTGCTTTCTATCCACTGCATGTCAGTCTTATCTTGCCAGCAGTAAGTTAGAGTTGATCTAAACTGTTTTGAACATACTCACAATGCATATAAATGCAGACACATGCACATACACACACACACACAATGTTTTCTCAGAGGGCTAAGAATATCTAGAAAAATCACTTCCTGTCTTTAACACAACATCTCTACCTCTTGTCTACCTTATGAAACACTTAACTATTATTAGCACACTTAAAATGAGTCAGATATAATATAATTAGTAGCTGTGGGTAAACCACTTCGGTTTTTTCAATGGATAGTGACAGTGTGACTATGACTCCTCCCCCTAATCAACAAGCTCTGACTTATGCTCAAGCTGGAGCTAAACCCAAGATAATGAATCCTACCACCATGGAATGTTTTTTACCACTTCCAATACAGCAGAAAGGACTTGGATTCACTTGGTCGATGAGTCGAGAGAGACAGAAATGGAAGTTCTCTGGAGACTGAGGACATGTGAACAACCAGAGGACTTGGAGGTAAAAACACTTGCAGTGAACCTTTCTGACTATGCACTGAATTCTACAGAATGAAAGGGACTCAACAGAGGCCTATCATTTGTTCCAGCAGCAGCAGCCAAGCTAAGTGACATTAGTACTGATATTAGGATGTTTGCTCGTAATTTGTCCTGTAAATTATTGTTTCAAGATACAGGAACGCATAACATGGTTCCGAAGTATAGCAGACCAAGTATGTTTGTACCTCCTATGCCTACACATATTGAATATTTTGTAAAAATTTGTGAGGAAGAATTATGTAAAACCCTTAACCAACCAGGTTCTAACCATGATTTTTATAATTTGACGAGTTGAAAGGGAAGCATTAGAAGGTTTGCATCGCAATTCTGATATTTGTATAAAGCCTGCTGATAACGGAGGGGCTGTCATTTTGTTAAATATGAGCGATTACATTAAAGGTATGAGAGAACTTCTTAGGGACATTGAGACGCACTCTGAAGTTAAAAGGAGTATTATTAAGTCGATTAACAACAGGATTCATGATTATTTAGATGAATTACTTGCAAGTAGATTTATGAATGAAAGTTTGCATAATTTTTTATATGTGACACATCCAATAATACCAATTATTAAAGGCCTGCCGAAAATACAAAAGTCTGTGAACCCACCCGCTTTGAGACCTATTGTCTCAGGGGTGGTTGGGTGACTGAAACACTCTCTATTTATGTTGAAAACAAACTGAAGCAAGTAATACCTAATATTGTTAACATATTGAAAGACACAACACATTTTCTACATGATTTGAAGGCATTCATTCATGAGACAGATACTTGTAGTTATTTGATGGTGACCATGGATGTCAGGAATTTATTTACCTGTATACTGAACGAATATGGTATTGAGGCCATTAGGGAGATTTTACTTACCATTGATACATTTACTGGTTTAGATATTGATATTATATGTACGTTCTTGAACTTTATCCTGAATAATAATGTAGTCATGTTTGAAGACTGGGTATATTTGCAAAAATGGGGTGTCGCCATGGGCACCCCATCTGCAAACTCTTATGCAAATCTTGTTATGCACTTTTGGGAATCCAAACATTTGTTTCAACACCCAGATAGTCATAAAGTTAAGTTATATCGACGTTTCGTTTATGATGTCTTTATGCTTTGGGATGGAGATTAAAACTCCCTAACTGAATTTATTCCCATGATGGAATCCACTACGAGTTTTTTGAAGTTTATTACAACTAATTCATACCAATATGTTGATTTTCTGGATGTGTCTCTTTGTAGAGAAGAAGGGGGGAAACATATCTACTACCCATTATAGGAAACCCTGCTGGCGTAATGGGTTATTATGTTATGATAGTATGCATCCTCGACATATTTTTCCCAATATTGTTAAAAGCCAACTGTTAAGGGTTAAGAGGGTATGTGAAGGTAGTACTACATTTGATACTGAGATAGAACAAATGGAAAAGCATTTTATGGTAGAGGATATAAGAAGCATATAATACAGGGGGTGCAATGCAGTATCTCTCATAATATGCAGGATGGAGACATTACTAATGGTAATGACAACTTATCTAATAAGAAACATTCTTTTACTAGTAGTAATACTGCTATAAGGCATATTATGCAGAAACATTGGTCCTTGCTGACTACAGACAATAATAAAGCTAGGACTGTGGGTGAAACACCATGGTTTGTTTATAGAAATAATGTCAATCTGAAGAAGTTGCTATGCCAAAATAATAAGAGAGTTAATTTGATGTTACCCAATCCAGGTACACATCCATGCAGAAAATTTAATTTTTGTTGTGTAATAAGTAAACAATATGATTTTGTATGTCCTAATACTTCTTTTAAGTTTATACCAAAGTTTTATGCAGACTGTAAGTACAAACTTGATTTATTTAGCTACATGTGCTTTATGTGGGCAAAAACACTCAGAAATTAAAAGAGCGCATTAGTAAACATCTTTATGAGATACGCAGACAAAATGACAATGCTTTAGCTAAACACATAATTATGTGTCCTGGTCACCATTTCACTTTTAAAGTGTTACATTTACTTCATGTTAACTGTAGAGGTGGTGACACAAATAATAACTTAGAACAAGTGGAATTGCGATGTATTTTAAGATTACAAGCACATAGACAACCAGGGATTAATAGTAATGTCAGTTTAAAACCTGTTTTAAAAGCACATAGGTTGAAGTAATAATAAATTTATATATTTCTTTAAGTAACTAATTATTCTTAATTACCTTCATTGCTAAATTGGTTTTGTGCTGTATTTACGTGTAAACTTTGAACATATACCTGTATAAGACCTGAGGAAGCACTTGCAAAAGCACTTGTCTTTTATATATTTATGGTGTATTTTATTAAAATTGTTTTAGCAATCATAGTTATCCAGCTGTTTTTTTATCTGTTTAGAATTTCCACTGAGTGATCCCTCAAATAGCTTGTATTAGACTCACATGGGATATATGCAAATGACCCTTATGAACATTAGGTGTTTCAGCTATATGGCGATTCTGAATTTGGTTTTATTGGCCTGAATTTGTCCATTAAGCGACTTGAAAAGAAAAAAATCATGGGCATTCAGAATCGTCATATAGCTGAAACACCTGATGTTCATAAGGGTAATCTGCATATATCCCATGTGCCTCTAATACAAGTGGTCACTCAGTGGAACTTCTAGCTTGGCTTCTCTTAGTTTTTACTGATAAGCTTTCATGTGATAGAAAGCTAACAGCTGCAAATTATGATAAATGTCAAGGCTTCACAGATAAATGTGGAATATTCTATAACATTGCAGTTTATATAAGTTATATAGCTGAACCTTTTGAGCAAGAGTTCTTATTTAATGGGATACAGAAGGGTTAAACAAGTTTAATGAGTAGCAGCATTATAAATTTGATTAGTCATCATCATGTATTGTTTTAGATCTTCAAATTAGAAGCTGATGTTTCATGATTATTTTATTATACTCAATCATTGTGCACCTTTGCCACCAAAACTAATGTAAAATAATATATATTATAGCTACTGAATAAAGTATTTAAGAGCTAATTGCTAATTGCATTCTGGCAAGAAACTGTAATCGTTATTCATTACATTAAAAAAAAAAACAGATTTGTAATGTTATAGTTATGACCATATGTATACAATGGTTCTATCCCTCTGCTCATACTTGCAGATAGGTGTCAACAGTGCTTTCTACAGGCTGTGTCAGCATTCCTTCCTCCTGTTGTTTGTCAGACAGTTTACTGAGGCGTGGCACAACAATGAAACATTCAGTATAACATTTACAAACCATATAGTCATTCATGGTAGTGAGCTTTGAATCAGAAATCAATTAATGTGTGTGTGTGCGTGTGTGTGTGTGCATCTGTATGTTTGTGTGTGCGCGCATTTGTTTTTGTGTGTAAATATGCATTTGTGTATGTGTATGTATGTGTATTGCATGTCTTTGTTTTCCTTATTTTTTCCTGTTCTTGTAGTGCACCAATAAAGTTCTTTTGACAACTCTCTCCTGTTTTCTTTTACAAACTAGAGTATCTTCCTATGAAGGTTAAACCATTTTCATAAATGCAGCCAAATCTGAACTCTTACTATAAGAAAATGAATTACATTACACATTCAATGTAATATGTAAACTATTTAATAAAGTATTTCAGGTCCAATCTGTAGAAGAGAGCACAAGTGTATTCAACATTTTTCCCAAGGTAGCTTGTTGTCTCTGGAGTACACAGTTTTACATTCTACTGCAACACTGTGCTTACTCTACAGATGCTTCATTGTGAGTGTACCTTTTATATGAAATGTCCTTGAAGGAATTAAATTGCTTATAACACCATCTTAATTTTCTGCTCCATGTTTTTATCTTACTCAGAACTGCAGGAGAGCTCATGTCTTTCATAATGCTCATTAAACTCAAAAACAGAGAGCTAATCATAATTTCATACTACTAATCACCAATGTGTCAGTCCTTTGCATGACAAACATACAGACAGAAAGACAGACAAACGGATACACATACATAGACACACTTTAACACACACGCACGCATGCATGCACATGGACATGCACACTCACACATGGGCAGGCACACACACACACATAAGCCTGCATACACATATATACACACACACACACACACACATACACAAACACACACATACACACACACACATAACTTCTCCCTCACTCATTAATACATGCATGTACAGCTATAAGCAGCTTGGGGGATTGCCAATTCACCTGGAGGAATCTATACTGTATGACAAAATCCCACTTACAGAGGTCATGGAAAATGTACAGAGAGGGCATCCTGTTTGAAAAATGTACCAAGAAACTTAGCACTTTGAAGCAGCAATGCTAACCATTTCACCATATGTACTATTCCTTATTATTTGTTTGCTTTAGTTTTGTTTGTCACCAGGTAAACTCTGTAGAGGCAAAGGCTGCTCCTCGGTGGTTATCTGAAGAAACAGTCCAGGAGTTTGCAAACCAGGAAAGATAAACAATACATGAAATATTAGCATCAGAAACGATTATACTTTATTAACAATAACAATATTTTTTTGTTTTTTTTTACTATACTAAGGCAGAATAAATCACGAGATTACAATGTTTGCCTTTTTTCTTGCTCAAAATAATATCATCTTACATTCAAAGTGGGTGCTGTTGTCAAAAGTGTAACTTCATAGTATTTACAAATGTTTGAGACTACAGGTTTCTACTTCATAATCATAATATCTTACTGAGTACAACAAACTGCATATAAAATCTGTTCATAAAGCAGATTCACAGTCTGTAATACTGGTGGAATTCAGTTTAAACCTACTTTTCTGACCTTCTTTAGGTATCTAGCTTCATGGACAGTAATTTTGGTGCCAAGTGTCCCATGATGAAGCCTGGTATGTGGTCTGACTTTATTCTGCATCCGAGCTGCAGATCTGTAGCTTCTTCAGACTCTGAGGGCATTAATGTACCTAGCAAAGTGGCAACAAAGCATATAATTCCAATCTCAAGGGTACATGTCAACTAGCTTATGTAGCAAGCACACACATTATGGCTCTTTAGTGATGGGGTTGTTGTTTTCATATTTAGACAATTGTTATTGAAAAGTCTAAGGGTAGCTATGGGAAACAATTTATCTATTAAAAATACAGAAAGAAAACTTGTCCCTGAAATGGATAGCTTAGATTTGTCAGTTGCAATTTTGAATGCCTGCCCTATATTCCATTGACTCATTGGAAAATTAGTCACACCTCACTGACTTTTTTCACCAAGAAGTCTTAAGTTGAAAAACTGTAAAACCAAACAACAAATGTCTTTCATTATTTATTGTATGAGGATGGACACCCTTACAAGCCCTGTTTACGTTACAGATATATGCACACACACATATATATAAATACATAGATGTATGTGTATATATATTATATGTGTGTGTGTGTGTGTGTATATATATATATATATATATATATATATATATATATATATATATGTAGATAGATAGATATACATATGTATATGCAACTGCCAAGGTAACACTACAGTGTGGAAAGCTATAAAAGCAACACTAAAACACATTACTGTCTTACAGACATGCAGTTTTCAGAAACATTAATGCAAACAAATCAAGCTGCTGACACATAACCCCCTACAATGGAGTACAGGTATACTATTTATAACATCATACATCTACTCCAATTTAGAAAAGTTTCTTTAGAGTTACTGCTAATGTTTTCAGAGTATTTTAGTTTGTGCTGCATCAAAAAAAGGCATAGAAATTTGTGTGTGATTATTATTTGCGTATGGAAGTTACTTCTGACTCCTCTCAGTGCAACAAATTTGTGTTAAACAAACACATTGTTAGCAAAAATACTTTAAGCCAGGTATTAATGATTTCAGAAAAAAGCAGAAATGCACGTAACATCAAAAGCATTTCTAGAACAACACTACAATGTGAACACAATAGCAAATAACAGAACCACAGCACACATAAAAAAATCATTATAACTTGCTTAAAATAAATACCCTTATCCTCCTCCTAACAAATGTAAAACAAGCCATTGCTATGGAGAGTTTTATACCCCATACCACACTATTTATAAGCACTACACAGTTGCTCAAACACCTAAAGGTTAATCACAGGCAAAATGTATATTCATCATTATCCATATTTAATTGAATACTTCTGGGTTTCTCTGTGACCAGTATTCAACCATTCCTGGTTGAGGAGATCAATTACAGTCTCATACAGTTCAATCACAATGTTCTAATTATTTCAAGACGTAAACAAAATAAGGTTGTTTATCATCAACTAGTTTCATGCCCCCCCCCCCCCCCAAAAGAAATCATTAGCCGAGCATTGTCTGGTTTCACAGTCAAACCTTACTTCTTTAGCTGGAGTGCCACACTGCATTAGAAAGTCTGTAAGGACCCCCTTGGACACAGAACCAGCAATAACCACATAATCAGCAAACTGAATATAAATATTTGAATCACAACTACACCAGAATTCATCTGTGCACCTGAAGAAAAGTAGCAGGCCCAGGCAAAAGTGCATGATAAGCTAATGAAAAGATGTTATGTGATCCTATCTCGCCTACATTCTGACTGATGGGTTCGGATCCGATCCCTCGGCTCCGACTCGGCACGCTTATGCCAAAGAGCGAAGTCTCTTATTGGCTGAGCTTACTATATCCCAGGATGCACCACTACCAGTCCCCCAGATCTCGTTTGCTGCTAACTAGCAAAGACGTGGTCTCGAGCTGGCTGAGCTAAGTAGTGTTTTTTCACTAATTTTTTCTGTCAGGAATTTGCTATTTCTATAACAAAAAGCTGTTTTAACAGCTACTCTGTACTTTTGTGTGTGACTGGAGATTTTTTTTGTGGAAAATTTGTGTGTGATTGGTGTTTGTTCTGACTACAGGCCCCCTTGATCTGTAGGGCCTTCCCTGTCAGTCAATCCCTTCAAATCCTTTGGGGTTCTAGGATCCCCTTGAGTTTTTTCCCATTTGTTATCGGGCTGTCAATCTTAACCGGCAACCGTAAGCTAATCTTTGTAGTGTCAGTCAATTTAGACAATACAGAATAGTGGGTTTTTTTCTGTGAGAGAGTTACTGAATTGTTGTTATAATGTCTCAGGCTCCTAGGCCTTCGGGCTTTAAGAAGTGCACTAAGTGCAGTTTTAAAATGTCTATCATGGATGACCACTCTCTCTGTGTATATTGTTTGGGCGCCAAACATTTGCAGGAGTCCTGCAGCGTGTGTCACGCTTTTTCCTCGAGGGTCCTCCAAGAGAGGAAAAATAAACTTATTTTGAAAGGTCTTATAAAACCCTCTTTTGAAGAAGCTTTAGCGTCCTCTCCTTCTCCTGCTAAAAAGAAAAGGGCGTCGGCTCCGACCAGTCCATCGGACCCGACCGCCAAAAGACATAGGCAGGCTTCTCCTTCGGCTCCAAGGACTTCGGAGCCAAGGGCGGAACGGTCTGCCTCGATGCCTCCAGTCTCGACTCCTCTGGCTTTGGAGCCGATGGCTGGGGCATCGAGAGGCGGGTCACCTTCATCGGCTCCACTGATCTCGGAGCCGATGACGGTTGTCCGCTCAGACACTTCCTCCTCGGCGCCAAAGTCCTCCTCGGCACCGATGGAAACTGGTTTGTGCATTCCTTCGGCGCCGATAGTTATCGAGTCGCCTCGGAGCCGGTCCCCTAGTCCCTTGGGGCCGTTGGAGAGGCCTACTCGAACCCGTTCGGTCTCCTCTAGGTCATCGAGGATGTCAGATTCGGACATAGACAGGGTGCTCCAAAGACTGTTCCAGTCCCCAGTCTTTCAAAAATTTGTTTCGGCTCCAACCCAATTGGCTTCGGAGCCGATAGCCCATTCCATTGCCATTCCTCCTCCGACCGCCCGGCTCCGGAGCAGGTGTTGATGGAGCCAGTGGAGATCCTAGGGTCGGCTCCAACCCTTACTCCAACCCCGGCCTTCGGGTCCGAGTTTAGCACGCGGACTTCTTCGGCCGGACCCGGGGGTGACGTTTCGGGACCAGTGCTGTTGGTTCCGAGCCTCCCTCTCGGTGCTTCGGCTGCGGGACTTCCGCCTGTTATCATGGCTCCGGGGACCGGACACTCCCAGGATTCTGGGGGTCTGGCTTTCAGAGCTATGAGGAGTGCCTTGGCCAAGTCTTCTTCGGCCATCTCTACGGCTTTACCGGCACCTTCCCTGGGCATGGAGACTGGGTCTTTGGCAGTTCCCCTGTCTCTAGGCAGCGGAGCCCCGGGGCCTGAGGTTACCCCACTGGGGTTCCCCTCCTCCTGAGGGTTCTTCGGAGTTGTCTTCGGAGGAACCCCCAAGGAAGAGATCGTGCAAGAGGAAGCACGTGGACTCCCCCGAGTCTCTTACATCGGACACTGATCTTGATGATGCGGAGGGGTCCCCAAAGTCGTCCTCGGATGATGTCTCATTTGCAGACATTCTAGAGATCCTTAAGCAACGAGGCGGCTGGATATCCAAACCCCCCTCCGCTGATGAATCAGTGCTTCTCAAGGCCTTTGGGGCTCAGCCCTCCGCCTCCTGGGTGTCTCCGCCCTTCGACGAGCTCCTGGATTTGGTTTGTCGAAGGGCGTGGGAACATCCAGATACTGTGGAACCAGTGCCTTCTCGCCCTAACAAATTTTTGTCTGGCCCACCCGAGAAGGAGTTCTTGACGAAAGGCGTGGCTGTAGATGCCATGGTGGTGGCATCTGCTACACAGCAGGACGTGGAAGAGGCTTCAACGTCCATCCATCCTCCTAATAAGGAGTCTAGGAGCATGGACCGGTACGGGAAGCGCACCCTGACTTCAGCGGCCTTTACTCTAAGGTCCCTGAATTATTTGGCACTTTTCACCAGACTACAGAGGGATCTGGTCAAGGAGCTGTCAGATTCCCTCTCAGGTAACCTACCTGAGCAGCTAGCCCAGTCAGTTAGCTCTCAGTTGGCTATCCTTACCTCAATTTCTAACTCGTCCATGAGGCTCATTTCATATGCGGCCGAAGGGGCGGGCAGAGCAGCAGGCACAGGCGTGGCTCTACAGAGACAAGCCTGGCTCCGTTTGTGTCATTTCGCGGAGGCCTTCAAGTCTTCCTTCGCCGACGCTCCCTTTGATGGGTCCTCTTTGTTTGGACCCAAGGTAAAGACACTCTTACCCGCTGTGAGCAAGAGGGAAAAACTTTATCTGCCGTAGGAGCACGTTATTCCACTCCCTTTCGGCCTTATCCCAAGGCTAAAAGAGGAGGGAAGATGTGGTTCCGCAAATCACAGAAGTTCTTTCCTCAACAGCAGGAAGATTCCCCTTCCAGAGGCAGAGGACGGGGAAATTTTTCTGGGAGACGCCGTCCCAGAGGCGGCAGAGGGCCCCGCAACACTGGAGACCGCGAGTCCTTTCATGGCTCTTCAGCCTCCCACACTTCATGAGGGATTGCCCGGCTGTGCTGCTCCGGAGCCAGTCGGGTGCCGTTTTGCCAAGCACCTAAAAGCCTGGGAGTCTATTACTCAGGACAGATGGGTGCTTCGGATTATTGCCGGAGGTTACACCATTCCCTTCACACACTCACCCCCACCGTCCAAAAAAATCCCGGACCCACCACCCAGTCAAAGGAAATTGCAGCCGGAGAAGCTTCAAAGCTGCTAGAAAAGGAGTCATCCAACCGGTCCCCACAGACCAGATCGGATCCGGAAATTACTCAAGGTTCTTTTTAGTGCCAAAAAAGACAGGGGACCTGAGACCCATATTGGATCTCAGCAAACTAAACCAGTCCATCATGAAGTCCAAATTCCGAATGGTCACTTTACAATCCATTCTCCCATTGTTGGAGAAGGATGTTTGGATGTGCTCCATAGATCTCAAGGACGCCTATTATCACATACCGATACATCAGGCGTCCAGGAGGTATCTGCGCTTCAGCCTGGGAGACAGTCATTTCCAATTTTGTGCACTGCCCTTTGGTCTCACCACAGCCCCCAGGCTGTTCACCAAGTGTTTGGCAGTAGTGACTGCTCACCTGAGGAGTCTCGGATTCCAAGTGTTTCCCTATCTGGACGACTGGCTCCTGACTGCCACCACCAGGCATCTACTACTAGACAACCTACAAGCCACCATCTCCCTGGGTGCTTCCCTGGGAATTACATTCAATTGGTCAAAATCTGTCTTGCTGCCCTCTCAGCGCATAAGATTCATAGGAGCAGAGATAGACTCAAAATTGATGCGCATCTTCCTTCCTACCGAAAGGATTCAAACATTACAAGGTCAAGTCCGAGCCCTGTTTCCAAGATCCAAAGCCCCAGCCAGGTTGGTCCTGCAACTTTTAGGTTCAATGTCTGCCACGGTTCTCCTAGTTCCGCTGGCAAGATTGCACATGAGGATTCTTCAGTGGCTGTTATCGACACAATGGTCTTTTCAGGATCTCCCCCTCAATCATCTCATACTGATTACAGAAACGTGCAAACGGGACCTCCGCTGGTGGCTTCAGCCATCCAATCTGAACCAGGGAAGACCTTTTGTTATACCCCCTCCGGTGGCCACCTTCATAACGGATGCCTCCCAGACGGGGTGGGGGGGCATTGTCTGGGCAGGTTAGTTCAGGGTTCTTGGCTTCCAGACGAAACTTTTCTCCATATCAATGTATTGGAAATGAGGGCTGTACTTCTGTCCCTACAAGCCCTCCACAAGTTTCTCCCTCAAGGCATTATCGCTATCCACACAGACAACATTTCGGTGGTCTGGTATCTAAACAAACAAGGAGGGACCAGATCTTACCCCCTTTGCAGAGAGGCCATGAGGGTGTGGGAATGGGCTGTAGCTACAAACTGCTTCCTGGTAGCGACCCACATTCCAGGAAAATCCAATATATTGGCAGACAGATTAAGCAGGACGATTCTCTCTCCTCACGAGTGGTCCCTGAACGAAACAGTAGCAGCTCAGGTTTTCAAAAGATGGGGGACCCCGTGCTGCGACCTGTTTGCAACACCACAAAACACAAAGTGCAAAAGGTTCTTTTCCTTGACTCCGCGTCAGGGGGAGGCAGCTACAGATGCTCTAGTCCAACCTTGGCCAACAGGACTACTTTATGCTTTTCCTCCGGTTCCACTTCTCCCCAAAGTCATCCAGAAAGCTTCCCAATTGGGGTCCACAATGATTCTAATTGCTCCGTACTGGCCTCGTCAGGTATGGTTCCCCTACCTAAAGAAATATGCTCTGGACGGTCCTTGGTTTCTGGATCTAACTCCGGACCTGCTGTTTCATCAGTCAGGACGACAGCACCAGTCCCTTCACACTTTGAAATTAACAGCTTGGCTCCTCCACTTCCGACCTTAGTCAGAAATCACACCTTAGACCCGGAAGTTATTCACATTTTATCTTCGGCCCACAAACCCACCACTAAGAAATTGTACCTCAGTAAATGGAAGAGGTTTGCTATCTGGGCTCAACTCAGAGGCTTAGACCCTATTACTGCCCCAATACCAGAGGTCTTGAAATTTTTAACATCCTTGTTTAATCAAGGATCTTCAGTCTCTACCATTAAAGTCCAACTAGCAGCTATCTCCAAATTTCACGAATCCATAGACCCACCGTTGATGAGCAGCAGATTATGTAAAACCTTCATGAAAGGTGCTGTGCTGTTAAGACCCCCAGTTTTTCATCCTGCGCCTCCGTGGGATCTTGATTTGGTACCGTGCCTTAACATCTTCCCCTTTTGAACCGGCTGCTACATGTGAGTTGAAATATCTGTCTTGGAAAACTGCCTTCTTAGTTGCAATTACCTCTGCAAGAAGAGTTTCAGAACTTCAAGCCCTATCTATCAAACCACCGTACTTGATTTTTCACAAGGATAAAGTATCACTTAGACCTAATCCATCTTTTGTTCCAAAAGTTTGTTCTAATCTCTGTCTCCAACAATCTCTAGAGCTACCAGTTTTCTTTCCAAAATTTTCAAATGAAGCGGAATACACCTTGCATAAATTGGATGTTCACAGGCAATTGCGCTTCTATCTAGACAGGACTCAACAAATTCGAAAAACAGATCAATTGTTTGTGTCCTTTTCAGATAATAAATTGGGTAAAACCATCACTAAAGCTACTATTTCCAAATGGATTAGAGATTGCATAACTCAGGCTTATTCCTCTTCAAATAAGCAACTTACAACATCTATCAAAGCTCACTCTACCAGAGCTATGGCTACCTCTATTGCGTTTCATTCCAAGCTCGCTATTTCTGAGATTTGTGCTGCGGCTACTTGGTCCAACCCGCACACTTTCATTTCCCACTATAAATTGGATGTGGCATCTAAAGGGCGAGCATCATTTGGTTCCATGGTACTCAGGAGTGTTTTCCAGTGAGCCACCCAGGATTCAGGTGCTAGGGACGCTGTCCCATCAGTCAGAATGTAGGCGAGATAGGATCACATAACATCTTTTAGTTATGTACTCACCATAACTTCAGATGTTTGGGATCCATCTCGCCTACATTCCTAATACCCACCCTCCTTCCCCCTGCCTTGGAGATCAGAAGAGATTGAACGGTTTGAGTTCTACTGTTTTTATCTTGTTTCATCTGGCGATGTTATATAAGCAGTGCGTGCATGTGTGCATGTATGCGGACAAACTAGATCTGGGGGACTGGTAGTGGTGCATCCTGGGATATAGTAAGCTCAGCCAATAAGAGACTTCGCTCTTTGGCATAAGCGTGCCGAGTCGGAGCCGAGGGATCGGCTCCGAACCCATCAGTCAGAATGTAGGCGAGATGGATCCCAAACATCTGAAGTTATGGTGAGTACATAACTAAAAGTTATACAGATTCTGATTCTGCTTCACTCAGTTTGACCTACACCAGTTTGCTAGAAATGTAATAATTGAGCCATCTGAACAATCTACTAGGATGAGAGATACATTTCATCTAGAAATGTGAAATCAAGTCACAGTGCCAGTAATCAGGACAGAGTTAGTTGTATCTTAATTGGCCAAGGCTAAGTGAGTCCCAAGATACTTGTGAAATTCTTGTCACGTTTTCATAAATGCACAGTATATTTGCATGTCATTTGCATACTAACATGCATCACTTTGTATGGTTCTTATGCCAGAGGTGGGGAAGTGAGATTTACCAGAAAGTTTAAAGACAGAGGGCCTCTAGCTTTCTGAACAATAATGGCAGTGATACAGTTTCCAGTCATACGGATTTGTTGATTTGCATGATATTATTAAAAGTCTAGTCACAGAAATAAGTATCTCAATGAACAAAGGTGTACAAATTAATGGGCATCACAGATGTTTATGATGAATTCTAAAAGAAAAGATTCAAGCATTTCCTATTTTTGACCACCACTCATTTTAATAAATTATCGAAATGTGTGCTAATATCCCCAAAACAGTGGAAGGTCAGCATGCTTTTGTATGAAAAGGGTGAGTGCAAGGGTGAAGGCAAATTACAATCCACTTAATATAACAGCAGTCCTATGTAACCTGACTCAATATCTTGTACAAAATAAACCGAGCAACTCACAGCTAGTGGCAGACACACTAAGGCAGCATGGATTTACAGTACTTATCATATCAAATAAATCCAGCATGCTTCTTTAATAGGGTCACAAAAGTGACGACCATTGCATGACTGCTAAAGTGTTCTACCAGGAATTTACCACAACTTTTTATATTGCTTTGAAGAAAAAAATGATGTGCACCATTGCAGCTGAAGAACTGGGAAGAAGAGATGGTGTTTTGTGCATTGGTTGTGCAGCTGGATATAGAGGGTGATAATAAATAAAATCCACATTAAGATAGGAACCTGTACATTTGGATTATCATAGGTTCAGCTGTAGATGTGACTATTCCTGTTTAACAGCTTTACCAGTAACATTTAAAAAAATGGGGAATGTAATGGACAAGTGCAGTTTTTATGAGGGTGAGATAAATTTTTTGCAGTATGACCAACACAGCAATTGCAGTGTAAATAATGGGAAGAATACAAGCAAAGATTAAAAAAATAGTCAAATATGACAACTTAAGTCAATTAAACAGTAATGCAAGTTAACTGATAATAACCCTAGACAATGCCTATATATTGGGTGTAAGTAGTTGGGTTACCTTAATGAAAGGAATGGAAACCTACATATAGTGGTCTCAAAAGATCAGATTGTTACTTTAGCAATGTGAAATGACAGTATGAAACTCTTTAAGTATTCCGAGATAGAAACATCCCAGTAGAAAATGCGAAGCTGTTCTTCCTTCCTACAGACAACTAATAGGAATCACTTCATTTTTTGTGAAATGTTTGCAAATTCTTTTAATCAATGATTCCCATGATCAGGCATCTTACATTATTTAAACTGGTTTCATTTTCTTTAATGGATTTTTCATGCCCCTGGAAGATACTGAGCTGAATCACCAGGGTTAGTAATACTATTTTTTGAATGGGAGCATTTCCTTTAGTTCTACTCTGTCTGGATTGCTGTTTTACTACTGAAGTGTATTCTTTGTTCATTTTGTGTGGTTAATAGGGGACACCCATGGAGTACTGTATGCACTACTGCTAATAGATTACAAACTGTCAAGAAAAAAGCAATGACAATGGGATAGAAACTACACTGAAAAAGGTCAGAAGAGAGACTACATGAAGTTAATATAGCTGGCATGAAAAGAAAGAAAGAAAGAAAGAAAGAAAGAAAGAAAGAAAGAAAGAAAGAAAGAAAGAAAGAAAGAAAGAAAGAAAGATGGACTTTAGACCATGGCAAAAATATTTGAGTACCTCAAGGAATTAACAGAGTTCAGCTATACAATATCTTTCACAGAAATTATTTATCAACAAAAGGACAGAAGAAGGAAGGAAACAGAGTGAGGTGATTGAAGCAGTGACCTAGAAAAAAATGTGAAATCAGAAGCAATGGATGAATTCAATAGCATAAAGTTGGATAAGAAGCAACGTTAGCAATACGTAAGAAGTACCACATCACTTAAGGAAAAGCAAGTAATCTGCAACAGAGAATAATGTATGGACTATAAAGAATCTTTGCCTGCAGCCAGTGTGTAGATTTCTATATATGTAGAGTATGGCAGGCAGGGGTTAAGTAAAAGAGGCAGAAGGAAATTAAAATAATCTTTAATTAGGAAAAAGCTAATCTATGCATGCACATCCGCTCTATCAATTTTCACACTGCATTTGGAACTGGAGTTAAGAGCTGCAGATGATTACTTCCATTCTTGAGTATTTCTTCAAGTACTAGTAACTGTTTAGTACTGTGTCATTTGTATATATATATATATATATATATATATATATATATATAAAACTGCATTTTTAATGATTTCAGTCATTCCATTTATTCATTTGACAACCATATTAAGATTACAGGGAAGGAATGTGACTATCAGTTTAAGGGTAAAAAAACAAATGAGGTAGAACTATGTATAGTGTGTTTATTTACAGAACCAGCTAGAGAAATGCATCCTATAAATATAAAAAAATGGTGTTCATTTTTTTCTCCATTTGTCTACTTAATGCAAACATTGTTACTTGAAAGTTTTGTTGCAGTAGCAAGTTATAAATATTTATTAGTTTATATTCAAAGCAGTGAGAAAGTAATTTATTTGCTTGCCTTGCCAGTACCAGTTTGAACCACACATGAGAAGGTAAAAAACTGCATACATCAGCACAGAAATAAAAAACAGCCTCAAGTAATATTCTATTAATGACAACTGACATGCACTTTAATAGTCTAAAAACAATCTGTACCACAAAGTAAAATGAAATACAGTGCTTATACATATGCATGTCACCTGAAATATCCAGGGAACAAATACCTTTACATATTATTTGTCTTAAAAACACAATGACAGCACCTTATAGTTCATTACCACAGCACATTTTTTCTTCCTTTTTTTCTTTGATAGGCTTTTTCACTGCTTGTTACAGTTCTTCCTTTGAATAATGATCACTTTGAAAATAAGAAAATTACTTTGAAAAAAATGCATAGTTTAGGAAGATTTTTTTTCCACTGCTGTGCTATACATTATTCAATATGTATTAATGTTTTTAATATCTGTAAAATATCACAGTTACACTGTCAGTTACATGGAAAAGCATAAAGGCCAGTCCATACCATTTGCTGTAGTGATGACACTGCTTTGGAGAGACTGGATGTAACCTATCAATAATGAAGCAGCCCTAAAAGCAGGCATTTAATTGGTGGTCATCAATAAGTATGGCTTAAGAAGGCTTCAAGCATCACTGCTATAAAAAACCACCATAAGCATGAATCACACCAGATCTTTGACTAGCAGTTCAGAAATGAGCAGTAGTTTGCAAGTCCTACAAAATGCACCCATTCAGCAATTCTGACACATTTTAGAACTCTTCAAGTCCCCCTGGCTTACCTCACCATCCATTCATATGAAGAAGCACTGCACAATTGACTACCTTTCTTATGGAAGGTATTGCATAGTGTGAGATGAATAATGAGAAAGTTTGCTAGCTACTAACTGCTAGACAAAGTAGGAAAACCACATAGCCAAGTATGAGAGCAAGATTAAGGATCCAATGAGAAAAACAGCATGGGAAATGGTCACAACACACTGAAGGTCATGAGAAAGTCAAGAAATCAAAGCACAGTAGAGGAAAAGAAAAGAGCTGTGGTAGACAGAGAAAGATACAAACACAACCACCACCAAAATCCAGATACCTGCACTTAAGATAAAAAGCAAAACTGAAGTATATAACCAGCGCAGGCAAGGCTCCAGGTTCCAAGTGGTAAAAGTTTAATATACAACAAACAAATCCTTAATACACACTAGCGCTTTCACACAGGCATCATAAGGTGTGATGTGTTTATACATATCACTTCCTTTTAAATCCAAGTTTAAAATCACATGACCAAAATATTTAAAATATTTAAAGAGACATATCTTAAAAAATCTTACAAGTAACATAAAATGTATAAAATACCATTAAAGCAAGTATTACTTCTTACGTAATGGTCTAGATCTCAAAGTTGGTCTCAAGGGAATACAATCATTTTATCCATGTCCAGCATTAGCCTCTCAATTTTATAATCCATTGAGTTCCTATTACCATGAAGCTAAAGCAGTGTGTAGAGTCAGTCTGTACTGTGTGTTTTGCCAGAGCATTAAACATGCTCTTTTTGCTTATATAATACAAATGCTCTCTGATTCTATCTTTCAACATTCTGTCAGTTTTACCGACATAAAATTTTGTACATATTTTACACACAGCCAAATAGATTACATGCATGCTTATGCATGTAGCCCTAATACTAAAATTAAAAACTTTGTATCTGCATGTACAAAACTATTGCTACTATTAATATATGGGCAATAAGAATATTTATTACATGGATTAGTGCTACCTCGTGTTTAAGTGTCATAATTGTCTCTAGGATTACATAAACATCTCCTAAGAGACTTTTTGTTCCTAAAGACAAATTGTGGAACCATATCTATAAATCTACCAACTTGTGTGTTAGTTTTGAGTATATTCCAGTTCTTCTTAATGATGCTGGTATACTGATTAATATTATTAGAATATGCAAAAGACATTCATACTTCATTTATGCCTCTATTTCTTTGCTTTTCTCTCTTTTGTGTCAACTCAGAGAAGTAGGGTTTAGCTCTAGTAGATCTTACTTCTAAGACATCCAATGCTCCTTTCTCCATCATCTCTGTTTCATATCTCCTACTCAATAATTGGACTCCTGTATTACTGATCTTATGGAAGGTATTGCATAGTGTGAGATGGATAATGAGGAAGTTTGCTAGCTACTAACTGCTAGAAAAAGTAGGAAAACCACATAGCCAAGTATGAGAGCAAGATTAAGGATGCAATGAGAAAAACAGCATGGGAAATGGTCACAACACACTGAGGGTCATGAGAAAGTCAAGAAATCAATAGAGGAAAAGAAAAGAGCTGTGGTAGACAGAAAAAGATAGTTGGAAAGACCCAGAGAAGGAGTAAAAGAATAGGCAAAGTAAATAAACAGAGGTTAGAGAGCACAGGAAGTATATAAACATAGGAGTAGGTTCATAGGTTCATAGGTAGGTACTAGGCTATCTGCCTGAGGGCATTTTTAAGCCTAGCCAGAGTGTGTCGGCTTTTGTTGCCCCATTGGTTAATTAACTGAGCCTCTGTCAAGCAGAGCCAATGAAGTGATCCCAGGAGTGTATTTTCTGTTACCCATCCACAAGTCAAGGCTACTCTTGAAGAGTGTTAGTGAGGGAGCTCTGTTTAATGTAGTTAGGAAGAACTGAAGTTAGCAGAACTGAAGTCAAACTTGTTAAGCAGCAATTTATTTCCACAATGCTTTTTGTTCAACTGATAGTCGAACTTCTTCAGACAAACAGAGCAAACAACACCCACACCCATATATACATCTCCCTTTACAAACACATGTTAAAACTAATTGACATTTAAAGGGACTATACCATAAATAACTGAACTGCAAGTTAAAAATAAAAATAACTTTTAACTTTTATACATAATCAATCAAATATTACCTACTAGATAAAAAAACAACATCCTCAAATGCTGGACTTGTAAAAATCCTACTTAGACTAATATAAAATAAACCTAATCCAATAAAAAAATCAAACAATCATAAAATGTTAACCCAACATTCACATTTCAAAATTTATAAAAACATGCTGTTAATATAATGCTTGCTTAAATCTCGAATGAACATGTACGCAAATAGAGACAAGTACACGGCAATGTATGTGCAACTACCATCAACACAAGCATCAGATGGCCATTTCTCTATCTCAATAAACTTCTTAATTTCAATGTGCACGAAAGAGAAACCTTGTCATTAAGACCCGGAGCTCTGTAAGAATTCAACCTCAACTGCCAAATCAATTCCTGTCTCTCTAACAATAACTGGTAAGGGCCAAATTAAATGTCAATTAGTTTTAACGTGTTTGCAAAGGGAGATGTATATACGGGTGGGTGTTTGCTCTGTTTGTCTGAAGAAGTTCGGCTATCAGTTGAACGAAAAGCGTTGTGGAAATAAATTGTTGCTTAACAAGTTTGACTTCAGTTCTGCTCTTGCCTGGAGTTCCTTTGGAGATTTCTTGGTGTGTGTTCCAGAATAGGAAGTTACGCAGGTGTGCAGGGTGTGGGTCAGCAGTACACATCAGGACTTGTGGGAATTTTGTGGTCCTGGGTTGTGCAGAAGATTGAGGATCCAAGATGGGGAAGGGGGTAAAGGACCTAGGTTAGCTAGCAGGGAATTAAAGAATTGACTTCAGCTGGATTATAGGATACAAGAAAGGCACAGGCAAATTTCAGCAAGTGAGGCTATTGAAGTGCAGAGGTGATGAAAATGAGGTCAGAAGGAAATCCAAGAGCAGAAAGGATGAAAGGTTATGTGTGCAGGTAGGGACTGTTGAAAGGAAGAAAGGAGGAGTAGAGCACACGTGAAAGGAGACAGGAGGAAGAAAAGCAGGTCAAGAAAAAAATGTCAGAGACAGAGTTACAGAGGGACAAAAATATCACCTAGGTGGATATGCTGATACAAATCTGGAAACATTCAGAGGCATAAGTGCAGAAAATCGAATGAAGAAAGAAGTCAGGCAGGGTCTGAATAATATAATTAAGATGTCCAGAGAGCTTCTTATTTGGAAGTGGAGATCAGAGATACTGCCTGAGAAGGGAGAGCTGAGTACTTTTGGAGTAAGGGGATCATCACCAACAGGATCAGGTGTGGAAGCCTTAAGAAGGATTGAGTTCAGTCAGTGTGGGAATGGTACTTAGGCTAAGATAAGAAAGGAAAAGGTAAGTAGTGACTATTAGTATTATGAAATGTAGGGAAGGGCTCTGTGACACCCCACCACTGGCCCAGTAATCAATGAGCCTCAGTCCTCATCACTGGCAACAGTGGGGGATGTACATTGGGAGGATGACAAGTACACACACAGTATTTCCAGATGCAGTTCTCTGCACCAAGTACAATTTCCCTTAAGAGCCCACAGAGACCACAGTCAGTCCGGGGCTGGATTCTCCCTCTTTCTCCAGATCCCCAGTAAGACTCCCCACTGGCACAGCTATACAGTTGAAATCTCAGCTGAGTGGCCAAGCTAAGACCTCCAACCCTCTCTCTTTCCAACCAGTGCTTCATGTCCCTGCCCAAGTAGCTAACACACACACACACACACACACACACACACACACACACACACACACACACACACACACACACACACACACACACACACACACACACACACTCTTAGAGATCTTATTTCTACACACACATACCTGGGAAAGACCGACACAGGTTTACTAGCTATACCTCCTTCTGCCCAGACTACAAGGTAGTTATTACTGCCACCAGCCATCTTTTTATCAGCTAAATTAAGGCCCTTAACAAATGGTGTCCAATCTTACTGTGTAATGTTACTGTTAATACAAATGGTAGAATGACCAAGATCAATGCTATTAGGAGTGGCCTGCACAGTGTCACCAAATAAATATGCAAGTACTCTCAGAACATAAATATGTCTCTACACAGCTTAGCCACAATGAAAGTTTTAAATGCATTTAATAACAAATAAAAGAACAAGACAATACTAAATATACATGTACAGTGATATCAGAGTTCAAAATTACAGGAAATATTTAAAACAACATTGCAGGACAGTCTTAAATACATAAATAAAATTATCTAAGCTAAGCTTTGCTATATTCCTGACTATATCTAAAAGAATTATACTGTACCCTAGTACACTTACTTCAGATCATGCAAGACAGATGTGGTGAGTGAATCTTTATGTTGTCAGGTCAAAGACGAATACAGGATACTATCTGTCTCTTAGAGAGTTCTTAAATTAATATCTCAAATATTACTGATGGGATAGCTTGCAGAATGACATCATTTCTTGTCATCTGACTCTATCCCAAATGAAAAACAACCATTGATGAAGCTGGTAGCTTTTAGCATCTACCTGTGAAAATACGTAGACCTCAGATCTTTTGGCAAATGGTGGAAGTTGTAAAATAATTTACATTCCTTCACATTTAAAGATGATGCAATACAACTTCTCTAGTACAGACATTATGTTTCCTGTTGTACTGAAACTGAAAGATAACATTTTTTTAAGGACGGCTGTAAAGTAATTTAATTTAAACTATTTTTCATAAAGTTTTTCAAGTTAACCTCCTGTGTTCCAGTTTCCCCTATTAAAGTATATACATTTAAACAGTTACAATAGTGTATATGCATTTCTGTTCTTTTCCAGTAGAGTACACTGTTGATACATCTTTAAACTCAGTACTTTGTAAAATACTTTTTTAACACACACACTTCTGTACCAGCAGTTTGATATACACATAGCATACAGTTCTAATACAGTTGTAACACAAACATCTCATATGAATCATGTTGATATTCACAAATGACATATAGTTATTTACAAAATTCCAGATAGCTAGGCTGGCAGTATCTCCTTTTGTTACATGTTAATATTCACAAATGACATATAGTTATTTACAACATTCTAGCTAGCTGGGCTGGCAGTATCTCACTTCATGACAGGCTGTATAACAGTTTCATGCATGAGCCATTCATTCAGCATAGTTAGAATAGGATGTAAATATCTGGAAGGATCAGGCAGTTATGAGATAGAAACAGGGAGCTTGAAAGCATGACAGCATTCTTAGTTGTGCACTTAATGCCCAAAACCACTGAAGCCAGGAAGTAAATTCTAAAATAATTTGCCTACTGACTGAAGATGTTTTGTCAAAGAACAAGGTCACATGACAGCTTTGGCATAAGGCAAGAATGACCTGGGAAAACAAGGAACTGTTTGGGGTGGATAGCATTCCTTTCAGGTCAAAAATATTAAAAACAATAAAAATTGAAAGTTACATTAGGAAAGCCTATTAGGACATTAATATCTTTAAAGTGAGCTGAGAAACTATGCTGACAGAGCAAAAGAGTAATGTTATCACAGTGAGTATAAGTAATAGCAGAGGAGAGTCCTAGAGATCTGTGCAAATGACAAACAGGAAAAATGTATGATGCCTCCCGGGTTTTGAAAGCCCAAATGATGCTGTAAGAATAAGAGAGAAATGGCAGAAAATGTAATGAAAAATGCTATAAGAAGACAGAAGAAGAAGTAGGAGAAGAGGAAGAAGTAGAAGAAGGAGAAAGCAAAGTTAAGAAACAAAAGTAGAGAAAATGGATTTTAATTGTTAGTTGCTTTGTAAACAGCAAAATGAAGGAGGGAGAAAACATGGTGAACTAATATTGTTTATGTTTATTATATGAATCTAGAATAACAAAATAAAATATTGGAAATATATGACAAATAAGTACTTATAATAGAAGGCTCTAGCTTGCTACATACAGGCCAGAAGATATCAACTCGTGGCTAGGAGAAAAAGTAAGTATAAGGACAAAGAGAAGATCTCAGGATAGTGTGCTATGCATATTGGGATGGATTTATAGGACTAACGTGAGTGTGTCACTGGTAAAGAGTGATCAGATCACATTGTGATTTTTTTAAATAAATAATAAAATATTGATGCAGAATATTTAAACACACATTGGAATATAACGAATGGGCTGATTACAGACCTCTCAACATTCCCTATTCTGGAAGAATGTACCTAATTTCAGGTATGATTTATCCCCACAAATGATACATACATATACATACATACATACATACAAATGTTTCAAGCATGGGCATTAAAGCCCTTCTAGCTTGCCAATATGCCAAAACACTTGTTCCCATAATAAATGTCCAGGCTGTTCTTAAAAATATCTAAACTAGTACTTGCTTTAATGTAATTTGGTAGTCTGTTCCAAGCATCAGCTACTCTGTCAGAGAATCAATTAGTGCACTTCTCATGCCTATAGAATCTTCTACATAGGTTATCTGACAATTCTCTAGTACTTTTTGATAACTCCAAACATTCCCAGAGGTAGTTGTCCCTAAATACCTTATATACCTAAATAAGATCTCCTCTTAAATATCTGTAAGACACTGTACAAGTTCAGATATTTTAGTCTTTCATAATAACTTAGATTTTCACATCCATGGATGTCCTTAGTATATTTCCGCTGTACTCTTTCCAGTTTATTCATGCTTGTTTTCCTATAGGGTTTCCATATTGTTATTCCATACTCAAGTTTGGGTCTAATGTAGCTAACAAACAATGACTTCATTATGTTTGATTTCCTAGACTTTATAAATCTTTTTATACAACCTATAGTTCTATAACTATTATTAGCCAATTTGTTGATATGATTAGAAAAACTCATCGCTGAATTTACCCATATACCCAGGTCCTTAAATGAGGCTACAGTTTCAATCATTGTGTGCTGTATTAAATACTCACCTTTCAGTTTATGTCTCCCAAATCTCATATGCTTAGTTTTTGATGTATTCATCAACATATTATTCTCCTGTGCCCAAATGGTCAATTTAGTCAAATTATTTTGCAGACATGCCTTATCTGTAACACTTGTAATCAGTTTACCCAATTGCAGGTCATCAGAATATAGACTGTAGAACACCTCAGATGAAAAAGTAAGGTCTGAAAGATACACTCTAAACAAGTAAGGGTGTAGTACAGAGCCCTGTGGGACACATTGACTGTAACCAAGTATTTCACCTGTCCAGTTGGTGTGTGATACTTGCCATGTCCTATTTGTAAGCCATGCAGCTATCCATCTTATCAACAGTACATCAATACCTAGTTGTACTAATTTATTGATCAGTGTTTTGTGCATGACCCTGTCAAGTGCAGAAGTTAAATCTATATAAATCACAGCACAATTTTTCATTCATAGCTTTTATTATATTGTTATAGAACATTATGTTGCAGGTGGTAATAGATCTATTTTCAACATATGCATGCTGATATATGGTTTCAAGTCCCAACCTATCCAGTTCTGACAATAACTTATCCAGTATTACCTTCTCCATTATTTTTCCACAACATGAAAGTAGACTTAAGGGTCTATATGATTCTGGGTTTGTCCTACTCCCCTTTCCCTTAAAGACAGGTTTAATAAGTGCATGTCTCCAATCTTGAGTGAATAATAGATGTAATGGCAGTGTAAGTTCTTGTTTAAGTTTTCTCAAATGATTGTACTTATTCCGTCTCCTCCCTGCGCTTTGTTTGGATCCAGTTTGCACAGTTCTTTTTCAATATAATCTAATTTGATTCCAGTATCTGGGGTTACCTGGATGTCACTAGGACAACTTATGACCCCTTTTGTGGAGCCAAACTGTTTTGCATAAGATTTTGTAAATATATCTATAATCTGTTGTGTCTGAGAATAAATTTTAGAATCTGCACATAGTTTATCAATTTGTGTATCTTTACTTCTTCCACATATTATGTCTCTATAAAAAGGTTTTATATTATGCTCAATATCTTTATATAAATTTTCTTCAAATTTTTCTTGATCTTGTCTAAACCTATGCTTAATCTGTTTGCCCAGCTTGTTTATTTCAGTTTTCAAAGTTGTAGTTCGACCTCTCTTCCATTTCTTATATTTTTTGTCTCTCACCTTACTCAGGTATCTTGTTCTTATAGAAATATACCCCCCCCCCGATGTTACGTGCCTAGATCCTGATGTTAAACATTTTTTTGACTTTTTGCACTCAAACAATTTCTCTTTCAAAACTTTCCACATTCCATCTGCAGTTTTTCCACTGAACACCTCACTCCAGTTAGTTTTATATAGCAACGTTTTTGCTTCCCTATAATCTGTAATTAACCTTCTGTGCTTTGGCTTAGATTTCAGTTTGGCAGAATTATCTAGCAACAAATTAACCTTTATGACCCCATGATCACTGCACATCAATGGTGGTAAAACTTGACTTGAAGTTACAGTAATTTCTTTAGGAACACAAACAATATCTAGTATATTCCATCCCCTGGTAGTTTTTTTACAATCTGAAGCATTTGTTATTCCTGAATATACTCTGTGAATAATTTCTTTACTAACATTGTTGAGTCAATATTATTCCAGTCTGTTTCTGGTAAATTTAAGTCCCCAGCTAATATTATTCTTCCCTCCTGCGTTTCATGTAAGAAATGTATGAATTCCTCTAGGTCATCTGCACTTGACTTTGGTGGTCTGTACACTCCAACAATTGTTATATGTTCCAGGGTTGTCTTTATTGTCACAGTTACACAGTCTATAGTATTGGTATTATCATTGAACATGTAATAATCACAAGTCTCATAGCTATCTTTAATGCCTATCATAACAGCTCCACCTGATTTTTTGTTAGAATGTCTGTTAGAGTAAAAAAATATTTATACCCTGACAGAACTGGTTTCCAGTCATTGTTCTTTAACCATGTTTCATAAACTATAACAACATCAATCTTGTGGGAATGTAGCAAATTTTCTAATAAAAACACTTTATTATTAATGCTCCTAGCATTAACAACCATCAGAGATGCATCAAATGTTGCTATCTGTGAACTGTTACATTTTTGACCTGGCAATAATCCTGGCTAGTGTTTGTCAAATATTACAAAATATCTGCTGCAAAAATTCTCTTCCCTGATCAAATGCACACCATCCTGTCTGAGCACATGTGTGCCCAAAAGAATATGATATACCCAGGTTTGGAGGTATGTACCTATTTTCAGGCTTGATTTATTCCTTCACACATTTTTTTGAATCTCCCTAACCAATGTGATTTTTAAAGTTGCCTAGCACACTGAAAACTACAATACATGACCAGCATATTAGCGGCAATGATAATTTAAAGAAAGACCACACACATCTTACATCTCACTTTTTCTGAAGCAAAAAATAAATGACCTTGTGTGGTAGCATTTTGCCATGTAGTTCATTAAAGTCTACAGATTTTGCACTGTTTCTTTGATACAGCATTATATGTTTGCATCATTTTTGTTACTCCGCTTCTTAAAAACATGTTTCAGTAGTATCCCACATTCCTATTGGAAGTGGGAAGAGTTATGAGCTCTTTGGTATACAAATGTTATGCTAGTTAGATGACCAGATTTTTGATTGGCTATACCCACTTTTCAAGGGCCTCTGTACCTATTTTTAACATCTGCAAGTTGAGAGGTATGGGGAATTACCTCTATATATGAATCAGAGGCAAAGCTAGGAATGAGCAAAGGTGGCAGCACCTGGGTGCAAAGTGTTAGAAGGCATGACCAAGAATGTCTTGGGAGGTTGGCATAATGGTTAGGATGGTTATCTCACAGACACAAGGTGCAGGCTTTGATTCTCACATGGGGTAATTGGCTAGGCTTAAAATGGTCCACAAAGGAAGTTAGCCTAGTACTAATCAATGAACCTGTGAAGATGCTGACATGGTTTTAGTGGATTACCAGCTTTCAGAACTAAAGGACAGTATTGTAGTTGTGGTTAGAGCTGAAGTACTTCACTTCTTTGTGTGGTATAAACTGCAAGAAAACAGCAGTTTAAAAAGAATAGTAGAAAATGAGAACTTTATTTCCTTCTCAACTTAATAGGGTATCATAATTGCTAACTGTGGCTCTGACAGGACATTTAAAAACACAGGGCCGACTTAATTGAACCATATGTTTACAACATGGACTTCTGATGAAGTCTTGAGAAAGAAGAAAGCACTTATCTTTTTTGTGTTGCTGTTTTCATTCCTGGAATGAAATAAAGGTTGATTTGTTTTTGGAACCAGGAAAGATTCTAATGTAAAATTCTTTTACATCATGGATGCTACTATGTCATTTTAAGAATTAGGATAAGGAACTAGAAGACAAATAAATGGTGTTAGCAGTCTTACAGAAATGGAGGATGGACATGGGAGATAAATAAATCTAAACAGAAGCAGAAAATCAGTTGACTTAAGGATACAAGGCAGACATTAAAACTAATCAAAGACACATAAAAATATAGTAAGAATGGGAATCAGAGTACACGGTACATAAAGACATTGTAGAAAATATAGTCATTTAGGTTAGATAATGCATAGCTGAGACAGGAAGAGTAGTAGTCAAAAAAGTAAAGTAAAGGATAAATAGCTCCTTCAAGCATGCTGGTAAAAAGGGCATACTATTCAAAGAAATAAATGAGCTGCAAAATGGTAATATGTATAAAGCAAAATAAGAAAAAAACAAAGATTGTCCCCGGGATTCAATAAACTCTGTTTAGGCTCTACATGAAGCCTACAGGGAGTTTAAATGCAGTTTACTTGTCTGCACAGCAGTGTGAGGTGAGCGGTAGAGCACAATACATATTAATTATGTGTACATTGTCTAAGCCATTATTTTTTGGCTGACAGCAGTGTTGCCAGCCGGGAAACCATGTAATCAAATGCAGATTTCAATTTTGTGTAAAGTAGAGAACTTACAATCCCCGAAGTTGCGCAGAATGCCCCAATGATCATCAGGACTTCACAGATAACTGTCTATTAATGCAGCACATCTCCACAAAAGCCAACATAATGAGGGGACAAGTAACCAGAAATAGGGACTTATTTGCCATAGATGTCAAATAGAGATGTGTTTGAATGAAATTGTCTCAACCTCTTAGAGTAAAAAATCTGAGCAAAGCCATAAATAATGGGGGGGGGGGGGCAAAAATAAGGACAGATCTTTAATATTGATCTTCAAACTTAGAAAGTGAAAAAATAATGGATCGTACAGCAGCATGACCTCTCTGAAGACAATGAAGTTTGAAACTCAAATGTCTGTCATCAGTTGCTGACTTCATGACATGCCAATGATTTGCCAGCAAACAAAAATGTTATGGAGAAAGATAACAAATATGAGACAAAAACTGGGCATTCTGCATAAACCAGGACACTTGGGAGGTATGCACACAAATGTATGTAATAATGACAAAAAGCCACAAATTTGATATGGAAAACATGTGGACATCCTGGAAATATCTGGACAGTTGAGAGGTATGAATGTGAAGTTTATGTTCCAAACACAGTATGGGACTGTTTACCTACAGTGCAGACTATTGTGATATACTATTCCTGGAATTCTGTACTGAAGCTATGTTAATGATCTGTAACAGGACATGGACTGCCATGTAAAATGATCACTCAAGGGAATTGCGTGTATTGAATAGGGACATATAAACGAATTCTAGGAAGGAACACAGGGAAGGAGGATAGGTGAAACTCCTTCATGTACAGCAGAGGAGGGCATGGAGGGCATGTCAATATAAGATGGTTGTAGCAACAACACCAATCACACACACAAACACACACACACATATGTATATATATATATATATATATATATATATATATATATATATATATATACATATATATGGTACAGTACAGACTGTACAGTGAAAATGTGCTTTATATGATTGTCAAACAAGGTGACATAAATATGGGGAGGATGTCTGTGTGAAATAAGTATCCTTACATGACTAATGCAGAGGACATCTATCAGAGATCTGACATACAACTGGGATAGGGTGCATATTGTGAAGCTGTACAAACTGATATGCCCAAATATGAGTGCACTCTCAGCGAAGATCTACAGCAAGGTGACCCCAGGTAAAGGTTCATGGAAAACATTACAAGAACCAGCTACAATCATGGACAGTATCAGAATAATATCACCAGTAAGCTCATGCCTCTGACATAACACACTTATATGATGCAGAGCGATGAGAGGAGTCTGAACACACACATTTGAACAGCTATTATGATACAGCCACACTCTATGAGGGTAACCACGCACATTGTCCTGGCACTGTAACATCTGCTGGAGGTGTTACAAGGGGCACTGCTATACTTGTATGCGAAAATATGGGCTATACACACTAGTTGCCTTGTGTGCATGGCATATATATATATATATATATATATATATATATATGTGTGTGTGTGTGTGTGTGTGTGTGTGTGTGTGTGGCACAATCCACACTGTCACGAATGATATATATGGGGACTATATTAGATCACTGAATGCAAATGGTAATTAATCGACCCCATGTAAGTGAAAGCTTACAAAATTGAACTGTCAGAACAGTGATTTTTTCCAAGGGGGAAAAAAATCTCTGTAAAAAAAAAAAAAAAAAAAAGCACTTTAAAATATGAGATCAAGTGGGGGGCTTTGCCCACCACACCCACTGACATGAAAGGCTGTGCCCCACACACACCCCTAATTAAATATACCAACTCCAAGACCACACTACAGTGCAGAAAATGGCAAAGTACCGAAGCGGCCAAGCAAATTCTTTCCCAGGGAAAGAATTTGCTTACATACCGCTTCAATATTTTGCAGTTTCGGTTTTGTCAGTTCGACCAAGACGCATTTGAAAACATGCATCTTCAGTCTGCTGATACAAACCCTATATATGCCATTAATGTTGTTAAACACCTATGTATGTAGTTTGTATATAAGCCAAACAGGTAGCACACCTGCTTTTGGTATAACAATTCGATTAATGTTCTGCACCATCAGACATTCATGTATATCCCACAGAAAGCATACCTAGGTATGGCTAATAAGCTGTGTGACAGCTCACTGTGACAAAGATGGTACACTTCAGTTACACATGACTGGAAGATGTGTAGGGAGGTAGATGAATAAGGGTGCATTGTACACAGTTACTGGTGTGATGATGACTGGGAACCATGAAGGTATTATTGCCTCTGATGTGCATGTTCTTTACATACCCAGTACTTGTGTTACATTCAAGGAAGTAGTCAGCACTGTGACCACATACTGGTGGATGTACCACTTACCATCTACCCCAGGACATGGGTCACATACCTAATGATCTGATTATAGGGTGTGATGTCCACATTATACTTGGGCGGTGTGTTTGTTTCCCGAATCAAAAAATCCCCCATTCGTCTTAGCAAAGCAGGTGTTTTCATGGCTGTGGCAGCAGTTTTTGGTATCTGTTGAAACTGTCTGTATTATACTAATATCAAAGTTAGATTCAATGATTGCCTACAATCTGTAGTCCATCAGACACCTATTTGGACACAGCATGTGCATGCCTTCAGGCACCTATTTAGACACAGCATGTGTATGCCAACTGTGATGTCCATCACTTAACTGATGGTCAGAAAAGGGCCTAGTATACAGCCCTGATGTACAGACCTGATCACTGGACCTGAGATATAGGTCATGTCACACATTTCAACATAGTGAGATGCCATGTATGTGATACACTGGTCTACCCATTTGGTAATACAGCTGTTTATGGCCACGTATGACAGTGCTGACTGAATACCTCAGTGTGGATTTGTGCCAAATGCCTTCACCTGGTTAAGTTCCACATGATGATACTGTTGTCATCATGCATGCCCTTGATAACCTCTTTGAGGACATCTATCAGATGAAACAGACATGATGTAGTATTAACAACTCAAACAGCTCTGTTGCACACAGCAGGAATATTACTAGTGTACATGTAGAAGAGGTCCATGATGACATGTTGGTCTACCTCACCGCCGAGGATTGTCAGGATGTCTCAATACATGCATGCATCAGGTGCTGTCCCCCCAACTCAGGTGGATGCATGTTGATGTACACCCTTGTATGGGAACACAGCAAATGTAGAGGGTGTTTTGAAGTGTGTATTCAACCATATCAGGAAGGTGTATGTGCTGAGTCATGCTATAGGTGATCTGTCATGTTGTCCATTGATTTGGGTGTGATAGGCCTGCATGAAGGTAAGACAAAGTATACTGCCTATTGTGATCTGACCTAGAGTTTTGACACAATCCCCCATGCAGGTATCATTGAGAAACCCTTCCACCTGGGTATTAACCCTTAAGTCAGTTGCTGGGTAACCAATTGGCTCACCGACAGAGCACATACTGTGAAAGTTGGTGAATCAACCTGTACCAGTAGAGCTGTAACCACTGACAAATTCCAGGCATCTATGCTTGGCCCTTTAGTGTTTGGACTCTATTTCTTGGCAATTCAGATTAAAGTATATGGTCTTTGGCTTATGAAGTTTGCTGATTCTTGTATATTGGGTGCAATCATTGAGTCCTTCAGTGATGATGACATAATACAGGAGGAACTATCAGAGACAATGGAATGGTGACTAGTGCATACGATCTATAAATAAATGCAGAAATGTGTGGTTGTTATGCTATTCATCTAAAAAGTGGAATCCCGTGTTAAGCAGAGCATTGACAACAGTCCTGCTATACAGAAACCGAATGATCTGAGCACTGGGAAAACATGTCCATATGAATCTGAACTCTGACCACCACTTGTCCACACTGATATTGAAAGCCTATGTTGTACACATTATAAGTCACACCATCTTGTTGAGATCTTAGGATTTTATGACAACTATGTAGTCAAACTTCACCAGAACACTGGCAGAGTATAATGCTCTCTTTTTACATGTAACTCACCAAACACATGCAGCAGATGGAAAGACCATAGGGCTTTCTTAGCAAGATAACACAGGGCCTACAAACCATGCCATGGTGTATGTGGATAGATTAAAAGCCATATCACTGTAATCTTTATTGTATAGGATGACTTGACTTTTGCTTGGCTTTCAAGCCAGTCACTGAGCCTGCCATGGTAGGACTACTGCATATCCAAAAATCTGATATAGCTGATGACATCAGCAGTGTCTACTAATGAGAATATGGTAATAACAGTGCCCCACATCCTGGTGTAAAAGGCTCTATGTAATATCAAGCAAGAATGCATTCACATACACACCAAGATGATGGCAGGGAGAATAGAACCCCTTCCTAAGTACACAGACTACAGACCGCAGTACTTTATGTAAGCACAACAGCTCACATCTGACTTGAAGTGTGTTAGATAACACTTTATAGTTGATGACATCAGCAATGTCTGTTGAGGAGAATATAACAGTGCCCTACATGGTGGTGTAAAATGCTTTCTGTAATGTAAAGCAACAGCTCACATATACAGTTGAATGCAGTGAGAATAGAACTCCTACCTAAGAGCACAGAATACAGAACCCAGTAGTTTATGCAAGTGCCACAGCTCAAGTCTAACTTGGAGTGCATCAGACAACACTTTATAGCTGATGACATTAGTAGTGTCTGTTGAGGGGAATATAACATTGTCTGACATGCTGGTGTAAAATGCTCTCTGTAATGTCAAGCAACAGCTCACACTCATAAAGCAGAGTGCAATGAGAATAGAACCCCTACCTAAGTACACAGACTTCAGAACACAGTAAGTTACCTAAGTGCCATGGCACAAGTCTGACTTTTACAAGACTGCAGGTGAACTTATAGTAGAAAATATCAGTAGATCAAGTGGGAGAAAAATGTTGGGAGGCCTGCACAGGGTCATAGCTTCATATATCAATAGGAGACTACTAGCCTAATGGCAGTACAGTATTTAAAAGCCTAGCTGTGTAAAAACACAATTACCCTTATTAAGCATAGTTGAATGGTCATTGCTAGCAGAGTGATTTTGTTTTGTGAGCAGCACCAGCAGGCCCTGTCCATGAGAGACATAGGTGCCACTCCAGAGGTGACTTTACAATCACGCAACCGGTAGCCAAAGTTGCGTTTGAACAGGGTCATTGTAGAGCACTAATTTAATATGCAGTGAGAGCTTATTACAGAGGAGTGTGAGCCATTGTGACATACATCTGTCTCCCCAGCATGTTCTGTTTATGCGACAGACTAGGTTCAGAATCCTGGGCCAAGTTATTCTTGTCCGATTTGATTTGCAGATGTCCAGCATTTCTAGTAGGGCTGGGTCTGAGACTGCTTTGTAGGTCAGACATAGGTCACATCCCAGCAGCCTGCATGGTGAGTACAGTAACAGGTCTTTCAGTCTTTCAATGTATCTCATGTTTGTAGGCCCTGGAGTCTCCCAGGCACAACTCTGTGTTTTCTCCAATAGCTGCAGGTGTCTGATGAGGTACAGACTTAAGGGCGCATTGTACTCAATTACTGGTCTGATAATGGTAGAGTACAGCATGGGTATGACCACACTGGTCTTGGATGTGATGCCCATATATATGATTTGTGCAATGCAGAATGTGTGTGTCACATAGTGATAAAAGTTTAGCTTGCTATCAACATGTGTTCCCAAGTCTCACAACACTGGGTTTGAGCTTAGATGGGTGGTATGTATATTATAATTACCAGGAGTACTTCATTGCCAAAGGGTACAATGAGTCATTGTATGCTTTAAGGTTCAGTCCATGAGTTTGGCACCATTCATTTATGTGTGGCAGCCACGTCTGTGATATGCTACCATCATTGGGAAGCCCTATATTAGTGCGTGCAGTTACCATTCATCTGCAGACTTTTAGTAAATCACAGGCCATCTACTATTGCCTGCACTTCTGGGAAGTAGTTTGCAAACAGTTGAGGGCCAGCACAGATCCTTGTGGGATTCTAATGGTAAGTGGCTACTACTGGATGTGCAGTCCCCAACTTTGAGAGTATGTGTCATGTCAGTGAGCCAGTCACCTATCCGTCTACTACTGTATGTCTTAATTCTCACAAGGGAGATCTTCACTATGACACATGAATGAAAGATAGTGTCAAAGACCTTGGATAACACAACATAGGTGGTATGTCCTGTTATCCCTCATGCAGGTATTTTGGTCAGTATGCAAGAAGTCCATAAGTTTCAATAAGCAAGGTCTGCCTTTGACAAAAACAAAATGGGTAGCATCAAGTGTGTTGAAGGTCACTTATGCCCTTGTGGATATCCTCCATTCTGATTCATTCCATAGCCTTGCAGATGAGGCTTTTTATGTGTACAAGTCAATAGTTATAGCTCTGCATATTACCAGATTTATGTGCATTGAATAGCACACATTTGATATTACATTTTGTATTGTGGTTGACATATGTGTTGAAAATGTATTGAGACCCCAGGGTTGCAATGCTTGAAGGGGTGACAACACATGGATGTATTGTAAATATGTAACATATTGTTAAATAGGACTCTCAGTTTGTAATGTTTCCACATGTAATTTCATGTTATATATAGGAAATGGACAGTAAACAGCAGTAATACAACATAATATGTACATTTCCAAAGCACAGCAAGCAGTGGGTTTGTGCGATGGTTAGCAAAGTGCTTACATATGCGAGATACACATGTTTGCATGTAGCCACGCAGTGCACAAACATGAGCTGCATTGCTAAAGTCTGACAGTTAGTATCAAGTCTATGAAATACACCTGCTGCTTTACTGACTCTGTGACATTGCATGTTAATTCATTGATACATACCTATTAAGGCCAGATGGTACTGGGTTCAAACACAGGTCTATGTAATACTTTAAAATACTTTGTATTACAGATTGATAATGTTATGACATGAATTGTTTATACGAGATGTGTTGCTGGGTGTTGACATAGTGCAACAGTGTTAAGTGGCATTGAAACAGGGTAACCATACCTGTTTTCTGATGCAAATTGTTGGTGCACAATGTGCACCTCTGTGCAAACATGGAACTCAAAAAGTGAAAGGATCCATTGCTTCTCCATCAACTTATGTGTGGTGTGTGTGTGATTCTATATTTTGACGAGATTAAACGTGTTAAAATGGGGTAGATAGGAAAGTGGCGAAATGGGGAGCAAGCAAGTGGAAGAACAAAGGGAAAGCAGGACAGGAATGTGCAGGAGGGAGGCAATAAAGAAGCATAACTATCCATTTCTTTAACAGTGTAAACCGAACATATATGCAAAATATTAACTGAATTTGGACTGTCACCTCCAGAGAGAGGGGTGACCACAATGGAATCATGTTGTATAGCCAATTGGACCAAATCAAGTGTGTGAAGAAGACGTGTGTGTGAAGTGGAGAGGTAAGTATGGGATGATTTTTTTTGTGGGACAGGTGTCCATTTTTTTTTTTATTTCAGAGAGAGGAATGTTGGGGATTGGATGTACATATGTCTGTATCAGGTATGTTGGGTAGGTGAGGAAGCAATTGCAGACAGACAAGACAAGAGACAGGGCAGTGATGGACACAAAAGTTTGGGGGACACCATGATTGGGAGTAAGGGTGTGGAAATTGCAAACCCATGGTCATCAAGCTGGGTGACAGTGAGAATTGAGTCCTCACCCACTGGACTGTCATCACTGTCATCTCAGTCCACTACTGGCTGGAGTGCTTGATGTCTCCTTCTCCTCCTCCTAGTACTATACCAAATGAGGGAGAGCAGCAGCCTCTTTAGCCAGAATAGGTATGTACCAATGGTGTGGCACAGAACCATACACACCATCCCTTGCAACCTGGTCCTGGTGATAAAATCATCACCTCCGCTGTGGAGGGTACCACTAGACTAGCCTCCGGGTCAGGACTATCTGAGGTTGCAGGTAGTGCAGGGTCAAAAGAGGCAGTACTGCTGGTTTGCTCCCAGATGTTCTGGGCCTCGGTACTGGAGCCAGTGGAGGGGAGTAGGCGAATCCTGTGGGACAGGTCTATCCCACTGTGCAGTGGAGCATTTAGTGATGTGGTACACATGGATGACATGAACACATTTTGATGACCTATAATAAAATTAAAAAAATAAAAGAAATGAAATTAAAAAATAATTTTTACAATACAATAACATAAAAAACATATTCATAAAATAAAAAAATAAGAAATGCCACAAAAATATTTTTTATAAATAATATGAAATAAAATTAAAATAAAATAAAAAAGAGAAATAAGGGTTGGGGTGAGAGAAAAGGAGATAATATTAGTACCTTCATATGTCACCTACATTGCATTAATACAATTATTTGACTCTATTGTCTTAACTTTTACATTTAAGACTACAACCTTCTAACAGATGCACACTATACTACAGACTGCAGCAAGTAATCCTTGACATGTGCATATATTCCACACGAGTGTTCCACTTATACAGATTACAGTTTATAGCAGTGCATTTGTGCCACTTGTACAGATATTTTACTTTAATTTAAATATTATTGAAGAATTAACATTTTGTATAATTGAGAAATGTGGTATTTGAACACAGAACCTCTGACTAAAGTCTAATATTGTACTCTTGGTTTGAGCTATAGACTATTGCATGCATTCTTGCTTTTACAGTTGAGCTACACATGCTCGGTTTGATGCAACACTATAAAATAAAAAAGCTATATTTAACTTTTAATGATATAATAACAGTACTGTTCTGCTGTATACATACACCATGCTTCCCTCATCCTTGCCGATCTAGCCCTGTGAGTTTAGACATTGCACTCAGAGTCATTGGCAGTTGTGGAAAAAAAACAGAACAGAACAGAAGACCATTATGAATACCAGTCTTGTTTTTATTCAAATTTCTAAGACTTAGAAGTACTCTCTACAGATGATACTTACACAGGAGTGGGATGCCCTCAGTCCTAAATTCCTCAGTCCAACAGTTGAGTGTATCCTTCTTCCTCCACCGTACGTCATTATATTGATGTCTTCATTGCTCCAGTGTACAGGATACTGATGGCACTGGATACAGCCTGAGCTAAACTATCCAAAGCCTCTGACTTATACTGGGAGCCAGGATACTCCCCCTACAGAAGCCTGTCACTGTGGTTCTTAACTAGGAGGCCAATAAACATTTTGGACTCCTGGACACCCCACCTCTGTGCCCTAAACCAGGCACCTTCCCCACAAATGCCTGCCATGTCAGCCATGGATCTAGAGACATGCAGACTGATGCTTTCCCACCAGTTCCAGTTATTGCACTTACTGGAGTGCACACACTGTTTGGAAATGTTGCACTCTGCTTACCATAGTGCAAACACATTGTTCAACAGTGTGCACCTCCTAGCGAAGTGTTTGTGTGATGGTTAGCAGAGAGCAACAGAGAGGCATTACATAATTCCTATTACAATTACAAGGTTATTGGATGTACAGGCAGGTGTGTATGTGTGTTAGGCAAATGTGAAGGCCATGCCATTCCAGACAACAGACTAATACTTACAGGAATATAGTACACAGTATAACAACACAGTCATATATCTGATAATAAATGTGATAATACATAGATAAATAATGAAATAACTGACACAATATTACTGTCTCAGTCCTCATACATATAAATAATATTGGCTCCACTATCTCAAGTGTTATAAGTGAGAGTGACTATAATGGGAAGTGAAACGACAGTAAAACTGTATGGAGGATCCTGCATTAGAACCCTGGGCCATGTGTATTTCAGTCCTACACTTACAACTGTTGCCATAAGAAGGTTGAAATAAGACTTGTCTATGTTGCAGTTCATTGCTATAAACTGAGATGTCACAAAAGTAAAACGATTGTTGCACAACCTGTACTAGAACCAGGACAATCTGTACTCCAGCCCTACACTTACACCTGCTGCCATAGGACTAGTTACATGACATTCTCTGTTTCACTAATCATTCTTAAGGTCTCGCTGTTAACCACCATACAATGCCACTTAGTGGGTTTGGCAATGCCCAATAGCATTAACTGAATGCATCTGGTTTCTAGTTTTCGCTGTCTGTGTACTGTCTGCTTCTTGGGGGGTCCAGTTGTCCAGTTTGTGCACTGCTGTGTTTCGTGCAAATGACATAAGCACAGTCCAACCCAGCATTCATTTCCTCCATTCCCATGATTATGCTTCACACCTCACTGCACAAGTAGTGCCCCCCCAAAAATGTCAGATAGAGAAAGACAGAAAAGAAGAAAAAGAAAAAAAAAGGTGGCAAGTAGTTGAACTTAGGAAAATTATTGTATGACATACACACAAAAAAAATTGATGGCTGACATCAGATATGTCTGCATAGATCTGGATTTCAACTCTCACTCCAATGCACCTTCAGAACACAGGATGGGTGTCTTATCCCTCTTAGCCACACAAACAACTTTGCAGCAAAGAAATGAACTCAATCAGTGCATAACCAACTGTAACAGCATCTACAGTGATATCAAACCATACAACTGTTATTTGCACATTTATTTTGGATGTAGTACATCTAGTCATCACACAACCTGTTGCAGTTATTGCTTGCAAATTTACAGATCTGTCTTACATGTATGTGTTTGTTCATCATTCTTCAGTTATCTGACCAGCAATCTGAGACATGCAGTGTGTAACCCATTCTATAGCATTGACTTTAAAATGTGTGAAGGTATTAAGTTGAAATAATATCATATGCAGTTCCCCACAAATAAAGGCCAGGTTGGATGTTAAGGAACACAACCTGTGAATTGTATGCTGCTTACATTTCCAACCATACATCTAATACTTTGTAGATCTAACCTGACACACCCAGTAGAAGTAAGCCAGCCTGCAGTGCTGTTGTGTTTTCCTTCTTCCAACTAGTAATCATTCACAGTTACAATCCATTAAACACAAGCACTGAGGGACTGCCTGCACTATGTTTACATCTGCTACGCAGATCCAACTATTTGTGATTCAGCTATTCTAATGAGGTCACACCTCATTTGCATATTCAACATGTTAACAGTCCTGAATCTACACCATATAAAAAGGCAACATTGTAGCCAGGCAAACTGATGGTGTGGAGACTTGTTTATGTGTGGAAGACTGCACATACACTATTTCTTCAGGATATATCAGAGTATATTAGTACAGAGGCGAACTGAACTTCAGAAGGTATGCTTTTGTTTTGTCAGCTACATACTGCATATGTTTGAATGTATTTAAGAAAAATCTGAAGCAAAGGCTTTTACACTTTTATCTATATGCATTACTTAGAAGTGTACAATGTCATGGGCATGTTTTTCAAGCTATTTCAGAGGTATACATGATCACCAATACATAAAAATGGGATGATAGGTGATATGGATGTACAATTTTTTCAGGAACAGTTCTTGTGATAGCACTTTTAACATTTCAAAAATGGTTTGTTACCAAAGTCTGTCATTTTTCTGTTCTTTTGGGAAGATCAAAGGTGAGTTTGTGTTATGGCACAAACAAAGATAATGTGTTCTTTTATGGGGGATACTGTTATGGCACAAAGAAGCATATATTTCTCTTGTTACTCTCCTTATTTTGCATCCTGCCTGTTGTTCTTACTTCACTTCTGTAGACTGTTGTATGCTTGCACACAGCCAAAATGAAGCCAGCGACCAAGATGGATCCAATAAAACATATTTAATGTTGAATAAACATCAAAAAGCTCACAGACCGGTTTCGGCTGGCAAAAAAAGCACAGCCTTCTTCAGTGACAAAAAACACAGTCAATTGATTCAACTTAAATAGTGCTTCAACAAATCCCATTGGTTCAATTAAAAGTATTCATTTAATCCAGGTGAAAAAAGAGCACCTAGTTTAGTAATCCATTTCTTTTCTTTTGTATCTAACAATGAGTGCCATCCTGTTTTATTAAATTTGATACCCTTAACCACATCAATCACCATAAAAGAGAAATTAGCAGTGTGATGTTTTAAAGTATGTTTGTACAATGCATTATTTATTTTCTTATTTTTGATATTGCTCATATGTTCAGATGGTTCCCATTCAGAAGCCTGGAACATCATAAGCCTGAAAATCAAAATCCTGAAACCAAAAGCCTGAAAATTCAGAATCCTGAAAACTCAAAATCCTGAAAGCCCAAAATCCTGAAAGACCAAAATCCTGAAACTCAAAATCCTGAAAACACAAATAATGCTAATATGTCACTATAAAGACACTAATATCTACCAACTGACCCTGACCCTAACCCTAACCCTAAGGTCCGTCACTATCACACACTCACCTGACCCGCGCCCTAAACCTAACTCACTTAAACCGCCCCTAACCCCAATATTTGTCACTATTGCATACATGCCTAACCTGCGCCCTAAAAAACTGGCTGAGTGACAGATCCCACAGGGTCAGAGTTGCTGGCGCCATGTCAGACTCAAAGCCTGTCACAAGTGGGGTCCCAAAGGGCTCAGTCCTGGGCCCACTCTTGTTTGGCATCTACTTTTCCGAAGTACAAGCAAACACAGGAGGGTTATGGCTGACAAAGTTTGCAGATGACTGCAAACTGGGAGCCATAGTAGAAAACACATCTGACACAGATATCCTTCAGAAGGGTCTCACAGAAACGGATAACTGGTGCCAGAGCCATGGCCTAAAGTTAAATGCCAAAAAATGCATAGTCATACCCTTCGGGAAAAACAAGGTTACCCCTAGCTACCAAATAGGTGGCAATCCACTAAGCACAGAAGAAGTTATCAGGGACTTGGGGACCCAGGTTGATTGTAGTCTGTCATTTGACACCCATGTAGCTAAAGTAGTTAGGAAGACCTTCTACATTGCCCACCTTATCATGAAGGGATTCTCATCTAGATCAAGGGAGGTCATGGTCTCCCTTTACTCATCACTCATCAGACCAATGATTGAGTACAATGCCCCATTCGGAATGTATCTGACCCGACACTTGCAGCAGCTGGAGAGACCACAAAAGTTCCTCACCAAAAGGATAAAGGGTCTCAAAAATCTGTCCTATGCTGCCCGACTGAAAGAACTCCAGCTCTATTCAGTCGCCACGCTTGCTCAGAGGTGACCTTTGCCTAACATACAAGGCCATGTCAAACCCAGATTTGATGAATATGCTTCACCTCAAAAATCTAGATCCACCAGAGCCACAAGGGCGGAGACTTAAACCTCGACACGGCTATTAATAGGACGTGCTGGAGGGATAGATTCATCACCCAAAGACTCCCTATGCTGTGGAACAAAATCCCGGTATATGTGAGGCAGAGCACCTCGCTGGCCTTGTTCAAGAGAAATCTTGACCAATGGATGGGAGATCGCAAATATACCCCAGGGATTACCTCAGTGTCACTGCTCGACAGAGGCACAGCAAAATAATGGGTATAGTTCCCCATACTTAAGGGGTGGCGTAAGCCACAAAACGATGGGCTAGGCTTGTAAATGCCCTCGGGCAGATAGCCTAGTATGAACCTATGAACCTATGAACCTATGAACCCTAACTCACTTAAACCGCCCCTAACCCTAAAATAAAACCAACCGCACACTTACCTGACCCCAACGCATGACCTAACACCACAGGGCTAACAATAGCAAAGCCACAATGACATCAGTATGTCTATTTTGTGTTTTCAGGATTTTGAGTTTCAGGATTTTGGTCTTTCAGGATTTTGGGCTTTCAGGATTTTGAGTTTTCAGGATTCTGAATTTTCAGGCTTTTGGTTTCAGGATTTTGATTTTCAGGCTTATGATGTTTCAGGCTTCTGAATGGGAACGTTTCAGATATACGTAGTCTTAAAGGACGAGATGTTTGACCAACATAGAAAGAGCTACAATTACATGTTGCTAAATAAATGAGCCATTCACTGCTACAATTTGTAAAGAATGAGATATCATAGACCTTTGAGCAATTCCTGCTAGTAAATTCCTTGGATTTGACAATTTTACCACAGTTACTACAATGACCACAGGGAAAACACCCCACCAAAGGTTCCCCTGTAATAGTTGTTTGTGAAAATTGTGCAATACTGGCATGATGTGTATGTTTATAATGATTAAAACATGAGGCTAAATTCTTGCCCTTGCGAAATGAGAATAAACATTTGTCAGGTAATACATCTGATAATTCTGGTAAACTTAACAAAATGTTCCAATTCCTCTGTACACTATTCATGAGTACATCTGAATTCCTAGCATATGTTGTTAAAAACCTGATTGGCTGTGTGGTCCTCTGATCCCTAAGTTTATAAGTTAACAGTTCCTGCCTGGATAAAGTATTGGCCCAATTGCTGGCCCGCAAAACATGTCCCATAGAATATCCCCTTACACGAAATCTATTGATTAAATCACATCTATCTTCTTGAAAAGTCTCCTCCTGAGAACATATACGCCTCAGACGTATAAACTGTGATTTAGGTATGTTTTTGGCAATATGTGGAGGATGAAAGCTGGATGCGTGAAGGACTGTGTTGTATTCAGGATATTTCCTGAAAACCTGTGTACTGAGAGTATCATCTGGTTGTCTTGTTATTAACACATCCAGAAAAGTTATTGTGTCAGCATGTTAATTAACAGTAAACTGTAAGCCCCATATATTACCATTTAAATATGAGACAAATTCAATTAAATAATCAACATCAGCCCTCCACACCATCCAGCAATCATCCAAATACCGCCTCCAGATATTAATTTCTGGAAGGTAAATATTATGGCTACTATTGTAGATAATATGTTCTTCAATATAAGCCATAAACAGGTCGGCATAAATAGGAGCAAATGATGCTCCCATAGCTGTTCCTTTAGTTTGCCAAAAACAAATGTCCTGATAGGAAAAAACATTATTGGTAAGGACATGCTCTGCGAGACCAACAAGAAAGGAATTGAAATCTTGTTCATATAGATGGGCTATATTAAGCCAGTGAGTTAACGCTTCAAACCCAACCTGATGTGGAATATTCGTATACAGGGAACTAACATCAAGTGTACACATCAGCCAACCAGGTTCTAATTGTGCATCAGATATAATGTGTAAGAATTCAGTCGTGTCTTGCAAATGAGAACGAACAAATGACAACAAAGGCTTAAGATGTCTAGTCAAAAACAAGGATAATGGTTCTGTAAGATAACCTCGACCAGAAACAATGGGCCTACCTGGGGGATGAACAGGATCTTTGTGAATCTTGGGAAGAAAATAAATGTACTAATTAATAGAATCCTGAATAGTAAGTTGTTCTAATGTAGAAGTGATTATGAGGCCAGTATCTCTGGCACTAATAAGAAACTCATCAATCTGTTTCTTAAACCTATGTGTAGGATTTAAACACATTTCAGCATAGTACCGTTTGTCAGAAAGTTGTCTCCTGGCCTCCTTGTCATAATCCGACCAGTTCATAACCACGACTGCCCCACCTTTATCTGCTGAAATAATAACCAAATCCTTGTTTTGTTGTAATTCAACAATAGCCTGTTTTTCACTAGATGACAAATTATTGGGTTTATAACGAATATCAGAACTGTCAAAATGTAGATCTTTGAGAATCATATTCTGAAACAAATGAACAATGGGGTGCATCGGAGGAAGATATTTGGATTTATGATAAATAAATTTATTATGATCATAAGATGCATCCCCATCTCCAAACTGTAATTTCAAATTAAGAATTCTACAAAATGACAAGACATCCTGGACCAATTGGTCCTCAGAAATAACAAACCCAGGGATAAAAGTTAAGCCTTTATTCAAAATAGCCACTTGTGATGGAGACAAGACACAATCAGACAGATTTAGAACATTTGAATTTACATTGCTTATTTCTGTATTACCATCTCTAACAGACTCTGAATGTTCTCGATTCTTTTTGTGTTTTCTGCCTCCACGTTTGTGTTTCCCCCTAAAGGGACAAAGCCTTGGGCTCTTTTGGGGTTTGGTGAATCCGATGCTGGCTGTATATCACTATCTGTATATGATGAAGGATCATCAGTAGATGATCCATTTGTTATGGATTTATTAAGTAATATGGATTTAGGTCTCTTTCTTCTTGGTGTTTTAACCGGATTGGGGTTAAACCGAACATGTTTGGAAGGAAAGCTGAAAGGGTTAGCTCCCTGATAATCATTTAAATCCCGCTTAAATTTTTAAATTTTTCTGGATTTTAACTGTTCTTCAAGTTTGGTGAGATCACTGGCCACCTTATTAAGATATTTCTGAAAGAATATTTCACCCTCAAATTTCTGTACATCATTGCACAAGTCTGTTACAGTGTTAATTTCAGAATCAATAATTCTGTCATGATATTTATCCAGTGCTTCAACAAATGACATGGAAGCATGCTGTTATATATTAGACCATTGGCTATTGAGCTCCTCATCTGGATGCCCCACATGTGGTTGAATTCGAATTCTAAGACCCCTTGGTGTGATTCCTTTTGCAATATAAGCTTTGAAAAGTTTGGAATGCCAAACACTAGATCTTAACAATTTTAAATGCTTATAGAGATTATCAAAAGCCAGACTACATGATGGCTCAGATCCCAAGGGGTCATTAGAAGAGTTGCTAATAGAACCTGCACAAAGACCAAATGCACTCATATCTGCCCTATCAGCAGAAAGCCCTGAAACCAAATTGAAAAGATCCATTTTGTCCTTTAAAAGAAATGACAATAATGGCTTCTCATAAAATAGCCACGTCAATGTGAAGGGAACAATAATAGCTCTGAAGGACAGGCCAATGTCACCTGTCTTGTATTGCTACGTTCCCAGAGACAAATATAGCCAAATACCAATGGTCAAAAACGATATATGCTTGATGACATATAAAATAGAAAATAACAAATATATAATAGCACTGCAAAAAGACCTGGGCAATATTACAGAAAATATATTGATATATATAAATATATATATATATATATATATATATATATATATATATATATATATATATATGTTGGTTGCAAATGATTTCACCAAAAACAATAGTGAAAATTCAATTAGATCATACTCAGAAAATCAGGGGGCCAAACCTGACCACTCACTAAGAATTGTAAAGCTGTAAACTTCACAATTGTGGAACCAAACATGTTGATAAAATTTAAAAGATGATAAATGCTACCATCCACTAGATGGAATACAATCATAAAAAATAAAATATAACCCATATGTTAGTAAATAGAAACATACACCAACAATTATGTTATGTGAAGAACCACTTATCCGACCCAAATGTAAAATACAAGGGGGGCTGTTCAAAATACTAGATTCAGGTATAAACCTGTTCTAAGTAGACTTATACTATAGAAAATGACATCAATTGTGAGAAACATTTAGCATCCCCAGTTAACATGCATTGATCAAGCTAACAGTATTAGTTCACAAAATGATATGAAAAATGAACAAATCAAATGATTGAAATACATAGCCTAAACAAAAGCAGTCAAAACCAATACCTGTATATTGTAAATAAAAAAGGGCAACAAGGTCTCTATATAGGATATATAACCCAAAAAAAGAACTATCTGACATGTGAAAAAATGTACATCAACCAAAATCTTGCTGTTATAATAAAAACAAGAAGTGGCAGGACCTTCAGTATGTATTAAGAAAAAGAGTGTTACTAAGCTCAAAAGTCACTCAATACTGGAAAACCGAAGCATGCAATTCAAAATGGTCTGATAAGCCAAGAAGAATCACAATGAGGCTAGACCAATCCAGTATACATAGGATACAAAAAAATGTTTACAATACTAAAAATCATATTATACTTATTGTTCAATAATTTCCTCACAAGTGTTCACAATAGTCCACAATAGTCCCTGTTGTTTCGAATCTTCACATAAAGCGTTGATGTAATCCATAAACGTTTCTATTCATGAATTTCTTGATCCAAAAGAGAAAAACAGTTCAGCAAAGCAACAGTTATGATCGCAAACTGCACTCCGTAATATATATAAAAAACGAATAGTCACAAAAAATAATAATCATCCAAAATAGTTACTTAGAATGAGTATGTAGAAAAAAACACACCCAGTACCTAGTCCAATAAATAATAAAAGCTGGTTTTGACCCACAGGCCTCGTAACAATGTCACAAGATGGTAAAAGGATTTTATGAACAACCACGACTCCCACGAATCAAGTTGTCCATCAATCCCAAAACCTTAAACACTGATTGCCAAGCGCCAGGCCCATATATAGTGTATCGTAAGCCCCAAATAGTAAAGTTGCTGATAACAAGTGAAACGCCCAAAAAAACAAATCAAGCTATAACCAAAAGGCTTCGAAAACATCTAACCCCTGCCATCTTCAAAGCTTCATGTGAAAAATACACACTATAAACCATAACCCAATATGAATAATTATATACACACATCGGGTTAATAGTCCTGTAAGTTATTCATGAAGAAACGCCAATTTAGCCTGAAAGTACGTCGACAGGAACGAAGCCAAGTAAATACCTGTACAAAACAAATCACACTTCCCAACGAGTCTTGCGAGTCTTACGTTGTAGTAAGGATACAAATATGTGATTTAGATGGCACTTGAAAACCAAAATTGAACCAAATAGAGACGAAAAAAGAAACGGCTGCAGATAAATCACACAGCCAGCATCGGATCCATGGCACCCACCAGGAAGTAAAACAAAGTGTACCAGTCAAACAAATCCTCCTGCACGAAGAAAGGTTGCACGGCAACTAAAGCAAAAGCATCCACACAGCCAAAATGAAGCCAGCAACCAAGATGTATCCAATAAAAAATATTTAATGTTGAATAAACATCAAAAAGCTCACAGACCGGTTTCGGCTGGCTGGTTTTTTGTCACTGAAGAAGGCTGTGCTTTTTTTGCCAGCCGAAACCGGTCTGTGAGCTTTTTGATGTTTATTCAACATTAAATATTTTTTATTGGATCCATCTTGGTTGCTGGCTTCATTTTGGCTGTGTGGATGATTTTGCTTTAGTTGCCGTGCAACCTTTCTTCGTGCAGGAGGATTTGTTTGACTGGTACACTTTGTTTTACTTCCTGCTGGGTGCCATGGATCCGATGCTGGCTGTGTGATTTATCTGCAGCCGTTTCTTTTTTCTTTTTTCGTCTCTATTTGGTTCAATTTTGGTTTTCAAGTGCCATCTGGATCACATATTTGCATCCTTACTACAACGTAAGACTCGCAAGACTCGTTGGGATGTGTGATTTGTTTTGTACAGGTATTTACTTGGCTTCGTTCCTGTCGACGTACTTTCAGGCTAAATTGGCGTTTCTTCATGAATAACTTACAGGACTATTAACCCAATGTGTGTATATAATTATTCATATTGGGTTATGGTTTATAGTGTGTATTTTTCACATGAAGCTTTGAAGATGGCAGGGGTTAGATGTTTTTGAAGCCTTTCAGTTATAGCTTGATTTGTTTTTCTAGGCGTTTCACTTGTTATCAGCAACTTTACTATTTGGGGCTTACAATACACTATATATGGGCCTGGCGCTTGGCAATCAGTGTTTACAGTTTTGTGATTGATGGACAACTTGATTCGTGGGAGTCGTGGTGGTTGTTCATAAAATCCTTTTACCATCTTGTGACATTGTTATGAGGCCTGTGGGTCAAAACCAGCTTTTATTATTTATTGGACTAGGTACTGGGTGTGTTTTTTTCTACATACTCATTCTAAGTAACTATTTTGGATGATTATTATTTTTTGTGACTATTCGTTTTTTATATATATTACGGAGTGCAGTTTGCGATCATAACTGTTGCTTTGCTGAACTGTTTTTCTCTTTTGGATCAAGAAATTCATGAATAGAAATGTTTATGGATTACATCAATGCTTTATGTGAAGATTCGAAACAACAGGGACTATTGTGGACTATTGTGAACACTTGTGAGGAAATTATTGAACAATAAGTATAATATGATTTTTAGTATTGTAAACATTTTTTTGTATCCTATGTATACTGGATTGGTCTAGCCTCATTGTGATTCTTCTTGGCTTATCAGACCATTTTGAATTGCATGCTTCGGTTTTCCAGTATTGAGTGACTTTTGAGCTTAGTAACACTCTTTTTCTTAATACATACTGAAGGTCCTGCCACTTCTTGTTTTTATTATAACAGCAAGATTTTGGTTGATGTACATTTTTTCACATGTCAGATAGTTCTTTTTTTGGGTTATATATCCTATATAGATGCCTTGTTGCCCTTTTTAATTTACAATATACAGGTATTGGTTTTGACTGCTTTTGTTTAGGCTATGTATTTCAATCATTTGATTTGTTCATTTTTCATATCATTTTGTGAACTAATACTGTTAGCTTGATCAATGCATATTAACTGGGGATGCTAAATGTTTCTCACAATTGATGTCCTTTTCTATAGTATAAGTCTATTTAGAACAGGTTTATACCTGAATCTAGTATTTTGAACAGCCCCCCTTGTATTTTACATTTGGGTCGGATAAGTGGTTCTTCACATAACATAATTTTTGGTGTATGTTTCTATTTACCAACATATGGGTTATATTTTATTTTTTATGATTATATTCCATCTAGTGGATGGTAGCATTTATCATCTTTGAAATTTTATCAACATGTTTGGTTCCACAATTGTGAAGTTTACAGCTTTACAATTCTTAGTGAGTGGTCAGGTTTGGCCCCCTGATTTTCTGAGTATGATCTAATTGAATTTTCACTATTGTTTTTGGTGAAATCATTTGCAACCAACATATATATATATATATATATATATATATATATATATATATATATATATATATATATATATATATATATCAATATATTTTCTGTAATATTGCCCAGGTCTTTTTGCAGTGTTATTATATATTTGTTATTTTCTATTTTATATGTCATCAAGCATATATCGTTTTTGACCATTGGTATTTGGCTATATTTGTCTCTGGGAACGTAGCAATACAAGACAGGTGACACTGGCCTGTCCTTCAGAGCTATTATTGTTCCCTTCACATTGACGTGGCTATTTTATGAGAGGCCATTATTGTCATTTCTATTAACGGACAAAATGGATCTTTTCAATTTGGTTTCAGGGCTTTCTGCTGATAGGGCAGATTTGAGTGCATTTGGTCTTTGTGCAGGTTCTATTAGCAACTCTTCTAATGACCCCTTGGGATCTGAGCCATCATGTAGTTTGGCTTTTGATAATCTCTATAAGCATTTAAAATTGTTAAGATCTAGTGTTTGGCATTCCAAACTTTTCAAAGCTTATATTGCAAAAGGAATCACACCAAGGGGTCTTAGAATTCGAATTCAACCACATGTGGGGCATCCAGATGAGGAGCTTAATAGCCAATGGTCTAATATACAATAGCATGCTTCCATGTCATTTGTTGAAGCTTTGGATAAATATCATGACAGAATTATTGATTCTGAAATTAACACTGTAACAGACTTGTGCAATGATGTACAGAAATTTGAGTGTGAAATATTCTTTCAGAAATATCTTAATAAGGTGGCCAGTGATCTCACCAAACTTGAAGAACAGTTAAAATCCAGAAAAATTAAAAAATTTAAGCGGGATTTAAATGATTATCAGGGAGCTAACCCTTTCAGCTTTCCTTCCAAACATGTTCGGTTTAACCCCAATCCGGCTAAAACACCAAGAAGAAAGAGACCTAGATCCATATTACGTAATAAATCCATAACAAATGGATCATCTACTGATGATCCTTCATCATATACAGATAGTGATATACAGCCAGCATCAGATTAACCAAACCCCAAAAGAGCCCAAGGCTTTGTCCCTTTAGGGGGAAACACAAACGTGGAGGCAGAAAACACAAAAAGAATCGAGAACATTCAGAGTCTGTTAGAGATGGTAATACAGAAATAAGCAATGTAAATTCAAATGTTCTAAATCTGTCTGATTGTGTCTTGTCTCCATCACAAGTGGCTATTTTGAATAAAGGCTTAACTTTTATCCCTGGGTTTGTTATTTCTGAGGACCAATTGGTCCAGGATGTCTTGTCATTTTGTAGAATTCTTAATTTGAAATTACAGCTTGGAGATGGGGATGCATCTTATGATCATAATAAATTTATTTATCATAAATCCAAATATCTTCCTCCGATGCACCCCATTGTTCATTTGTTACAGAATATGATTCTCAAAGATCTACATTTTGACAGTTCTGATATTCGTTATAAACCCAATAATTTGTCTAGTGAAAAACAGGCTATTGTTGAATTACAACAAAACAAGGATTTGGTTATTATTTCAGCAGATAAAGGTGGGGCAGTCGTGGTTATGAACTGGTCGGATTATGACAAGGAGGCCAGGAAACAACTTTCTGACAAACGGTACTATGCTGAAATGTGTTTAAATCCTCCGCATAGGTTTAAGAAACAGATTGATGAGTTTCTTATTAGTGCCAGAGATACTGGCCTCATAACCACTTCTACATTAGAACAACTTACTATTCAGGATCGGTTCTACCTGACTTCGTCGACAGCGCAGAAGACCGACATCGGAATCCGGAGCTCCAGAAGATCGAAAGTGAAGAAGACCGACGCGAATCGCGAGTGGCAGAACATCGACAATGCAGAAGACCGACACGACGGATGACAACACCAACGCCGAGGATGCCGACATGGGGAAAGGCTGTGTGTATGCGTAGTGACGGACGTTAGTGCAGGCAGGTAAGTGTGGAGATTGACGGTCTGTGGGGATAGGGTGGGTTAAGTGAGTTAGGGTTAGGGGCGATAGGGTGGGTTAAGTGAGTTAGGGTTAGGGAGCGATAGGGGTGGTTAAGTGAGTTAGGTTAGGGGATAGGGGTTAGTGAGTTAGGGTTAGGAGGGATAGGGCGGTTAAGTGAGTTAGGGTTAGGAGCCGGTAGGTAAGTGCGATAGTGACGGACCTTAGGGTTAGGTAAGGTTTAGTGTGGGCTTTTTTGGTGTGCTTGTGTTGTGTGTGGTTTGTGGAATGGGATGTGTTTTGTTTTAATTGTTATTGTGGTGTGTGCAGTGTATGGGGTTTCGTGTTTGTGTACCGTCGGTTATTTCGTTGTCGGTTATGTGTGGTTTCGTGTTTATGGACTGTCGAATATGTGGTGTCGGTGATGTGGTTGTCGGTGTTGTGTGGTTTCGACTATGTCAGGTAGAACCTCAGGATCCTATTAATCAATACATTTATTTTCTTCCCAAGATTCACAAAGATCCTGTTCATCCCCCAGGTAGGCCCATTGTTTCTGGTCGAGGTTATCTTACAGAACCATTATCCTTGTTTTTGACTAGACATCTTAAGCCTTTGTTGTCATTTGTTCGTTCTTGTTTGCAAGACACGACTGAATTCTTACACATTATATCTGATGCACAATTGGAACCTGGTTGGCTGATGTGTACACTTGATGTTAGTTCCCTGTATACGAATATTCCACATCAGGTTGGGCTTGAAGCATTAACTCACTGGCTTAATATAGCCCATCTATATGAACAAGATTTCAATTCCTTTCTTGTTGGTCTCACAGAGCATGTCCTTACCAATAATGTTTTTTTCTATCAGGACATTTGTTTTTGGCAAACTAAAGGAACAGCTATGGGAGCATCATTTGCTCCTATTTATGCCGACCTGTTTATGGCTTATATTGAAGAACATATTATCTACAATAGTAGCCATAATATTTACCTTCCAGAAATTGATATCTGGAGGCGGTATTTGGATGATTGCTGGATGGTGTGGAGGGCTGATGTTGATTATTTAATTGAATTTGTCTCATATTTAAATGATAATATATGGGGCTTACAGTTTACTGTTAATTATCATGCTGACACAATAACTTTTCTGGATGTGTTAATAACAAGACAACCAGATGATACTCTCAGTACACAGGTTTTCAGGAAATATCCTGAATACAACACAGTCCTTCACGCATCCAGCTTTCATCCTCCACATATTGCCAAAAACATACCTAAATCACAGTTTATACGTCTGAGGCGTATCTGTTCTCAGGAGTAGACTTTTCAAGAAGGTAGATGTGATTTAATCAATAGATTTCGTGTAAGGGGATATTCTATGGGACATGTTTTATGGCCAGCAATTGGGCCAATACTTTATCCAGGCAGGAACTGTTAACTTATAAACTTAGGGATCAGAGGACCACACAGCCAATCAGGTTTTTAACAACATATGCTAGGAATTCAGATGTACTCATGAATAGTGTACAGAGGAATTGGAACATTTTGTTAAGTTTACCAGAATTATCAGATGTATTACCTGACAAATGTTTATTCTCATTTCGCAAGGGCAAGAATTTAGCCTCATGTTTTAATCATTATAAACATACACATCATGCCAGTATTGCACAATTTTCACAAACAACTATTACAGGGGAACCTTTGGTGGGGTGCTTTCCCTGTGGTCTTTGTAGTAACTGTGGTAAAATTGTCAAATCCAAGGAATTTACTAGCAGGAATTGCTCAAAGGTCTATGATATCTCATTCTTTGCAAATTGTAGCAGTGAATGGCTCATTTATTTAGCAACATGTAATTGTAGCTCTTTCTATGTTGGTCAAACATCTCGTCCTTTAAGACTACGTATATCTGAACATATGAGCAATATCAAAAATAAGAAAATAAATAATGCATTGTACAAACATACTTTAAAACATCACACTGCTAATTTCTCTTTTATGGTGATTGATGTGGTTAAGGGTATCAAATTTATTATACCATGACCCCCCCCAAAACGTGCACGCTGATTGGCCAGCGTGCCCATTGTAAATCGAGATATACTAATGGAAAAAGGTCCGGTTGGACTTTTTCCATTAGTATAACTCGATTTTAAACATTGTCTCGCTATGTTAAAGGGTTTAACATAGCGAGACAGCTTTAAAATAAGCAACGGAGACCTCCGTTGCTTATTTAAGCTGTCTCGCCATGTTAAACCCATTTAACATAGCGAGACAGTGTTTTAAAAAACGGAGAAAGCAAGATCTCCGTTGCTTTTTAGTCTCGCTATGTTAAATGAGTTTAACATAGCGAGACAGTTTTAAAATAAGCAACGGAGATGTCCGTTGCTTATTTTAACTGTCTCGCTATGTTAAACTCATTTAACATAGCGAGACACTAAAAGCAACGGAGATCTTGCTTTCTCCGTTGCTTTTCACAGCTCTGATGTACCGCGCAGGCGCAGTACATCAGAACTGCCGCGGATGCCAGACATCTGCGGAAGGGCAGTAAACAGGCATTATACTATGCCATTATTTAAGAAAAGTAACAGTTTCTTTTCTTAAATAATGTCATGGTATAATAGCAATAACCCACTTCTGGGTGTGGGTAATGCTAAATGTACCCACAGTTGGCTTTGTTTGGTCCCTCGGGCTTCACCCTCGGGACCAAACCACGCCAACCGTGGGTAAATTTAGCATTACCCACACCCAGGCGTGGGTTATTGCTATAATAAAACAGGATGGCACTCATTGTTAGATACAAAAGAAAAGAAATGGATTACTAAACTAGGTGCTCTTTTTTCACCTGGATTAAATTAATACTTTTAATTGAACCAATGGGATTTGTTGAAGCACTATTTAAGTTGAATCAATTGACTCTGTGTTTTTTGTCACTGAAGAAGGCTGTGCTTTTTTTGCCAGCCGAAACCGGTCTGTGAGCTTTTTGATGTTTATTCAACATTAAATATTTTTTATTGGATCCATCTTGGTTGCTGGCTTCATTTTGGCTGTGTGGATACTTTTGCTTTAGTTGCCGTGCAACCTTTCTTCGTGCAGGAGGATTTGTTTGACTGGTACACTTTGTTGTATGCTTGCCCTGCTGGAGGGGGGGGGGTTAATACTGAGTAGCTACCTTTTCTGTTTTATCTGGAAACAATTATTTTGTTGTTATGTGATACTAATGTGTATTATCCTTCTGTTGTCTTTTAGAACACCAAGGAGTATGCCACCCAGGCATATCAATCCTCGGAGACCCCCCTTGAGTGATGCTGAGAACCAGGTTATAGTGGATGCCTTTAGCAATATGGTGCTTTTCTGCTGGAAAGGGGATGGGGAGATATGACACATAGGATGCAAATATGTCAACAGATAGTTGATGATCTGAATGCTGAGGGTGGCCACTGTAGGACATAAGCTCCACAGGGCAACTGATAAGATCAGATGCAGTGGGCCATGATCAAATCATTACTGGGGGAGTAGGCCTGCTAGAGAACCACCAGTAACATCCAATGAAGAGTTCCTGACAAATATCAGGGATCCAGACAGCTCCCAGGAGAGTGCAGTACAGCATGTGCTGGAAGTCGGAGCAACAGTTTTAGAGACAGGAAACACATCCAAGGACAGCTTCCAGGTAGGCTTTGGTATCTCAACAGTTAAATATTGTTGTATAGTAAAACAATTGAAATCAATATGTTACTTCTGTGTCACATATCTTTTTTTTGGAGGGGTGAAGATTGCTGCACTTAATAGTTTAGGTTGGAGTTGTCAGCCATATTCTTGTTGAAAGTATAGTCAATGTTCTTTAAAGTGGTAAAACTATTAACCCCTGAGTTACTGTTAATGGTGATGATGTTGACCTTGCCTCTTTCTTAACTTCTTCCAGAACTATTTGGATTACAGAGGAGTATCTCATCTGCAAATGCTAAGCCAAACATTTTTATGTCAGTACTGCAGTGCAATTTAAGGAAATGTTTTAGTGTGTGCTGCTGATATCAGGCCAGTTGTGTATCTTGCTGCACTGTCTGTAATAATAACTGCACTGTTACTTTGTTAGCATATATTGGACTATACAAGTGTAGGTATTAATTATTTCCTGTGTTTATTGCTTTTTATCACAAGTGATCATGACAGTGGGAGTGTGGGCCCTCTGCCACCTGATGTCAGTGTATCAGCAGACTCTGATGATGATGGTGGCCAAACTGAAGCACAATCCAGGGAGGGGGGAGCAGAAGTTGAATCTGACACTGAGTTTGACATACAGCCATCCCCTGCAATTCCTTCAGACACAGACAGTAGGCCTATGGCTACCTATCTAATTGAGCCGTCAGATATTGGACAGGTGAAGGGTGAGGCCACTGATTAGGGAAGTGTGACTACTATGGCTTCAGCACCGGTTGACTCTGGCTGTAGCCAAAGTGTGGACAAGGTGCCATGTAGGAAGGTTGATAAGACTGCTCGGAAGGGGCCTGCTGTCTCTCTTCCACCTGGTGCAAGTGTCTCTTCCCATGCCAATCAACATATGTTTAGAGCCATCATGCAGGCACAGGCATGCTCCCATAGGTGCTACAGACAAATGTTCAGAGATGTAGATGTGACACAGTCATGACTGCCTGCACTGTATTGCTGACTCAGTGGATCGGATTAGAGACACATTGGAATGAAAAGTGTCTGTGATGGACCGAGGAGTGTCTGTCATGGACTGAGTGTTATCTGTGATGGAACTTCTGCTGTGAGGAGAATAGAATCCTCATGACCATAGGTCAGCCACATCATCTGCTGTTAATCAATGTGGCCATGCCCGATCACAGTCCCATGTGGCAGTATTTTCACTGCTCCATCAGTGACTCTCCTGTCCACACCCAGGTGTAGCATTCCCTTGGATCATGATACTGGCTGTCTCCATGAAGGGAGCTCAACCAACAGACATCAGTCGCATTCATGTAGCAGCAGTGCATCTGACCATGGGCATGGATGTGCTAGTGCAACTTCGGAAGAACCAGTTCTCATGGTCAGGGGCAACAACGATGAACTGCCACCTCTATCACGGATGGCTCACACCTGTCTAACATACCAAGACACAGAGCCAAAACAGATCTTGGCTGTGTACATGCAGACACTCACACAACAATTCCACCTGAGGGATTCCCTACAGATACACACAAAACTGTTACACATTTTGTCTCACTGACCATTTGTTGGTTTATCCAAATGTCTGCCTGCTTCTCTTTTTTACTCACACACACTCACTGACCTTTTGTGTCAGCCTAAGCTTCCTGTTCCACCCCACACAACACCCTGTGCAAGTGATAACTGTGCCATATCCCTCTTTTCTATCTTTTGGATTCAGGGATACATAAGATTTGTGTTTGATGTTCAGGGCAGATAGCTTACTTACTGCTTAGGATATCTGCATTTGTGGTGTTGAACTGCTAATTGTACCTTTGACTTATATTGGCCTTGGAAAGTTAGAGAGTTGATATCATCAACATTTCCCAACTTTATACTTAGTGATCTTGTGAGGGTTGTGATGTCAGAAACTGCTATGTGTGTCATTGCTTTCTAACCTCTCTCTTTAATGATTTTTCAGTGGAAACATACAGTATGGTGCTAAACTGAGGGCATAAATTGATTGTCAGTACTTTGGAGAGGTATGACTATGTAAATCATTGATGCCTGAGGCCTACTACTTACAAATGCACACATATAAGTCAAATAAATCCCTGCTGTCACATGTTAAAGTAATTTCTGAACAAATATCCCACCTTTTACTTCCTTAGTGGACAAAGTAATGAAATACAAGGATATGTCACACATTCATATTATTAAACAATACACTCCAGGTTCAGGACCTAACTTGTAAATGCTGTAGTTGCCATAGTTTTAGTTCATGCCGGACTCTGTCCAATGCAAGCAGTACACAGCAACTACATGGTGAGATAAAGGTTGTGTGAGTTGCCAGGCATCAATGTTACTATATGTACAGTATGTGAGTTGGAGGAAGGTTTTAGGCCACTTGGTGGTGAATGAGTGTGCTGTGCATTGTCTCTTAGTCAATGCAAGGGAATACTGAGCACACCTATATCTGCCTACACCCACAGTAGCTGGTGGATTCCCCTCTGACTCCTCATGTGCCTGTGTTGACCCTGGCACTGGTGGTGGGATGTGTGCCCCTTCCCCTTGCTGATCCTGCTGAAGCTGTTTCCTCAGGATTATGTTGTGTAGCATGGCACATACTGTGAATATTTCTGTACATGTTCTTGGATTGTACTGCAGGGCTCCCCCAGGTGTATCTATGCACCATAACCATGACTTAAGCAGCCCAAACACATGCGGTATGATATTTCTGGTATAAGCGTCTACCACATTATGATGTTATTCCATAGATGCGTGTGTGCATTTCTGATGAGTGTCATCAGCCACAGTTCCAGTGCATACCCTGCTTGCCCCAGTAAATGACTCTGTGGGATATCCCCCTAGCAAACATCTGATACAGTTGGGAGGTGTGCCAGATATGTGAGTCATGGTAACTGCAAGGTTTGCCAGCACACATGTTCAAGATGAAGCCCTTAGCATTAACACAACTTGGTAGTTGACAGAGTCGTAGCCCTTTCTGTTTATGTAGAGCTTACCCTGTTCCCAGAGTGGTGGTTTCATTTCTATACATGTGCAATCTATGGCACCCAGTTCCTCAGGGTAGTGGACTGCACGGTAGAACTCCTGCATATTTCTGGGCCTCTCCACAGAACTACGGGTAAAATATATGTGTTCTCTGGCATGTTGGGGCATAGCATTCAGGAACTGCAGGATGATCCTGGTTGCTGATGCCTGTGACACCTCCAGCATGTCTCCTGTGGGTTTCTGAAAGGTACCTGTAGCTAAGATATTTGGGCTACACATATCTTTGTCTCCACTAGGATGGGTTCTGCTCAGTTGGCTCTGGCTCTGAGTTGAAGACAGCAGAGGTTGCAGAGTTCCCATAGTGTGCCCCTGTCCACCCTATAGTGCTCTACAATGTCCACATCATGTAGGTTGTGAAATGTTAAATGGGGTCTGAGAACACGTCTCCTTCTTGGCCTAGGCCTATTTGCAGCAGCAGCAATGCCTTCAGCCTGTAGTATATAGAAATGAATTAAAGCAGCAGCAGCCCCTAACATTCTGTCCATATAGACTCCTTTTCATGGCTCTATTCCAAACATTTTGGAATTTGCAGGAAAAACCACCACGATGTCTACATGGATGCTTTAGAGCTTGTTGAATAGCTCCACCATGTTGGATGGGTTTATTAGCATGCAGTTCAGCTGCTTATGCTGCAATTAGCATGCCATAGTGTTTACCTTGCTTGCACAGTGGTGCATACCTCTATACGTTGCTTATTGAATCTAAATTCATTGCTACCGTGAATTGTATGCTGCTTACATTTCCAACCATACATCTAATACTTTGTAGATCTAACCTGACACACCCAGTAGAAGTAAGCCAGCCTGCAGTGCTGTTGTGTTTTCCTTCTTCCAACTAGTAATCATTCACAGTTACAATCCATTAAACACAAGCACTGAGGGACTGCCTGCACTATGTTTACATCTCCTACGCAGATCCAACTATTTGTGATTCAGCAATTCTAATGAGGTCACACCTCATTTGCATATTCAACATGTTAACAGTCCTGAATCTACACCATATAAAAAGGCAACATTGTAGCCAGGCAAACTGATGGTGTGGAGACTTGTTTATGTGTGGAAGACTGCACATACACTATTTCTTCAGGATATATCAGAGTATATTAGTACAGAGGCGAACTGAACTTCAGAAGGTATGCTTTTGTTTTGTCAGCTACATACTGCATATGTTTGAATGTATTTAAGAATAATCTGAAGCAAAGGCTTTTACACTTTTATCTATATGCATTACTTAGAAGTGTACAATGTCATGGGCATGTTTTTCAAGCTATTTCAGAGGTATACATGATCACCAATACATAAAAATGGGATGATAGGTGATATGGATGTACAATTTTTTCGGGACAGTTCTTGTGATAGCACTTTTAACATTTCAAAAATGGTTTGTTACCAAAGTCTGTCATTTTTCTGTTCTTTTGGGAAGATCAAAGGTGAGTTTGTGTTATGGCACAAACAAAGATAATGTGTTCTTTTATGGGGGATACTGTTATGGCACAAAGAAGCATATATTTCTCTTGTTACTCTCCTTATTTTGCATCCTGCCTGTTGTTCTTACTTCACTTCTGTAGACTGTTGTATGCTTGCCCTGCTTGGGGGGGGGTGGTTAATACTTAGTAGCTACCTTTTCTGTTTTATCTGGAAACAATTATTTTGTTGTTATGTGATACTAATGTGTATTATCCTTCTGTTGTCTTTTAGGACACCTAGGAGTATGCCACCCAGGCAAATCAATCCTCGGAGACCTCCCCTTCAGTGATGCTGAGAATCAGGTTATAGTGGATGCCTTTAGGCAACATGGTGCTTTTCTGCTGGAAAGGTGATAGGGAGATATGGCACATAGGATGCAAATATGTCAACAGATAGTTGATGATCTGAATGCTGAAGGTGGCCACTGCAGGACATAAGCTCCACAGGGCAACTGATAAGATCAGATGTAGTGGGCCATGATCAGATCATTACTGGGGGAGTAGGCCTGCTAGAGAACCACCACTAACATCCAATGAAGAGTTCCTGACAAATATCAGGGATCCAGACAGCTCCAAGGAGAGTGCAGTACAGCATGTGCTGGATGTCGGAGCAACAGTTTCAGAGACAGCAAACACATCCAAGGACATCTTCCATGTAGGCTTTGGTATCTCAACAGTTAAATAATGTTGTATAGTAAAACAATTTAAATCAATATGTTACTTCTGTGTCACATATCTTTTTTTTGGAGGGGTGAAGATTGCTGCACTTAATAGTTTAGGTTGGAGTTGTCAGCCACATTCTTGTTGAAAGTATAGTCAATGTTCTTATAAAGTGGTAAAATTATTAACCCCTGAGTTACTGATAATGGTGATGATGTTGACCTTACCTCTTTCTTAACTTCTTCCAGAACTATCTGGATTGCAGAGGAGTATCTCATCTGCAAATGCTAAGCCAAACATTTTATGTCAGTACTGCAGTGCAAATTAAGGAAATGTTTTAGTGTGTGCTGCTGATATCAGGCCAGTTGTGTATCTTGCTGCACTGTTACTTTGTTAGCATATATTGGACTATACAAGTATAGGTATTAATTATTTCCTGTGTTTATTGCTTTTTATCACAAGTGATCATGACAGTGGGAGTGTGGGCCCTCTGCCACCTGATGTCAGTGTATCAGCAGACTCTGATGATGATGGTGGCCATATTGAAGCACAATCCAGGGGGGGGGGGCAGAAGTTGAATCTGACACTGAGTTTGACATACAGCCATCCCCTGCAATTCCTTCAGACACATGCAGTAGGCCTATGGCTACCTGTTTAATTGAGCTGTCAGATATTGGACAAGTGAAGGGTGAGGCCACTGATTAGGGAAGTGTGGCTACTATGGCTTCAGCACCGGTTGACTCTGGCTGTAGCCAAAGTGTGGACAAGGTGCCATGTAGGAAGGTTGATAAGACTGCTCGGAAGGGGCCTGCTGTCTCTCTTCCACCTGGTGCAGGTGTCTCTTCCCATGCCAATCAACATATGTTTAGAGCCATCATGCAGGCACAGGCATGCTCCCATAGGTACTACAGACAAATGTTCGGAGATGTAGATGTGACACAGTCATGACTGCCTGCACTGTGTTGCTGATTCAGTGGATCGGATGAGAGACACATTGGAATGAAAAGTGTCTGTGATGGACCGAGGAGTGTCTGTCATGGACTGAGTGTTATCTGTGATGGAACTTCTGCTGTGAGGAGAATAGAATCCTCATGACCATAGGTCAGCCACATCATCTGTTGTTAATCGATGTGGCCATGCCCGATCACAGTCCCATGTGGCAGTATTTTCACTGCTCCATCAGTGACTCTCCTGTCCACACCCAGGTGTAGCATTCCATGGGATCATGCTCCTGGGTGTCCCCATGAAGGGAGCTCAACCAACAGACATCAGTTACATTCAGGTAGCAGCAGTGCATCTGACCATGGGCATGGATGTGCTAGTGCAACTTCGGCAGAGCCAGTTCTCATGGTCAAGGGCAACAATGATGAACTGCCACCTCTATCATAGATGGCTCACACCTGTCTAACATACCAAGACACAGAGCCAAAACAGATCTTGACTGTGTACATGCAGACACTCACACACCAATTCCACCTGAGGGATTCCCTACAGATACACACAAAACAGTTACACATTTTGTCTCACTGACCGTTTGTTGGTTTATCCAAATGTCATCCTGCTTCTCTTTTTTACTCACACACACTCACTGACCTTTTGTGTCAGCCTAAGCTTCCTGTACCACCCCACACAACACTCTGTGCAAGTGATAACTGTGCCATATCCCTCTTTTCTATCTTTTTGATTCAGGAATACATAAGCTTTGTGTTTGATGTTCAGGGCAGATAGCTTACTTACTGCTTAGGATATCTGCATTTGTGGTGTTGAACTGCTAATTGTACCTTTGACTTATATTGGCCTTAGAAAGTTAGAGAGTTGAGATAATCAACATTTCCCAAATTTATACTTAGTGATCTTGTGAGGGTTGTGATGTCAGAAACTGCTATGTGTGTCATTGCTTTCTAACCTCTCTCTTTAATGATTTTTCAGTGGAAACATACAGTATGGTGCTAAACTGAGGGCATAAATGGATCGTCAGTACTTTGGAGAGGTATGACTATGTAAATCATTGATGCCTGAGGCCTACTACTTACAAATGCACACATATAAGTCAAATAAATCCCTGCTGTCCCATGTTAAAGTAATTTCTGAACAAATATCCCACCTTTTACTTCATTAGTGGACAAAGTAATGAAATATAAGGATATGTCACACATTCATATTATTAAACAATACACTCCAGGTTCAGGACCTAACTTGTAAATGCAGCAGTTGCCATAGTTTTAGTTCATGCCTGACTGTCCGATGCAAGCAGTACACAGCAACTACATGGTGAGATAAAGGTTGTGTGAGTTGCCAGGCATCAATGTTACAATATGTACAGTATGTGAGTTGGAGGAAGGTTTTAGGCCACTTGGTGGTGAATGAGTGTGCTGTGCATTGTCTCTTAGTCAATGCAAGGGAATACTGAGCACACCTACATCTGCCTACACCCACAGTAGCTGGTGGATTCCCCTCTGACTCCTCATGTGCCTGTGGCTGTGTTGACCCTGGCACTGGTGGTGGGATGTGTGCCCCTTCGCCTTGCTGATCCTGCTGAAGCTGTTTCCTCAGGATTATGTTGTATAGCATGGCACATACTGTGAATATTTCTGTACATGTCCTTGGATTGTACTGCAGGGCTCCCCCAGGTGTATCTAGGCACCATAACCGTGACTTAAGCAGCCCAAACACATGCTCTATGATATTTCTGGTTTAAGCGTGCACCACATTATGGCGTTTTTCCATGGATGCGTGTGTGCATTTCTGATGAGTGTCATCAGCCACAGTTCCAGTGCATAACCTGCATGTCCCAGTAAATGACCCTGTGGGATATCCCCCCCTAGCAAACATCTGATACAGTTGGAAGGTGTGCCAGATATGTGAGTCATGGTAACTGCAAGGTTCGCCAGCACACATGTTCAAGATGAAGCCCTTAGCATTAACACAACTTGGTAATTGACAGAGTGGTAGCCCTTTCTGTTTATGTTGAGCTTACCCTGTTCCTAGAGTGGTGCTTTCATTTCTATACATGTGAAATCTATGGCACCCAGTTCCTCAGGGTAGTGGACTGCATGGTAGAACTCCTGCATATTTCTGGCCCTCTCCACAGAACTACGGGTAAAATATATGTGCTCTCTGGCATGTTGGGGCATAGCATTCAGGAACTGCAGGAGGATCCTGGATGCTGATACCTGTGACACCTCCAGCATATCTCCTGTGAGTTTCTGAAAGGTACCTGTAGCTAAGATATTTGGGCTACACATATCTTTGTCTTCACTGGGATGGGTTCTGCTCAGTTGGCTCTGGCTCTGAGCTGAAGACAGCAGAGGCTGCAGAGTTCCCATAATGTGTCCCTGTCCACCCTACAGTGCTCTACAATTTCCACATAATGTAGGTTGTGAAATGTTAAATGGGGCCTGAGAATGCTTCTTCTTGGCCTAGGTCTATTTGTAGCAGCAGCAGCATTGCCTTCAGCCTGTAGCATATAGAAATGAATTAAAGCAGCAGCAGCCCCTAACATTCTATCCATATAGACTCCTTTGCTTGGCTCTATTCCAAACATTTTGGAATTTGCAGGAAAAACCAGCACGATGTCTGCATGGATGCTTTAGAGCTTGTTGAATAGCTCCACCATGTTGGATGGGTTGATTAGCATGCAGTTCAGCTGCGTATGCTGCAATTAGCATGCCATAGTGTTTATCTTGTTGCACAGTGGTGCATACCTCTATACGTTGCTTATTGAATCTAAATTTCATTGCTACCGTGTGCACATGGCAGGTGGAAAGTGATCATGTGGGGTTTATTGAATCCCCCTGCAAAAGTAAATTATCTGCATGTCTTCCCATAAAAAAGAATGGCAAAATACTTCTGTGGTGTCATGATAAGTAAAATAAAAGTCTTGCAGTTTGTGTATATTGTGGCTATGAACTATGTACCACAACCATTGCCACTTTACAATTATCATATAATATAGAAATGTTAAGAATGTATGCATCCCAAAATGCACTGCAATATGAGGTTAGTGTCACTGCATTCTTGATGATGGAAGTGATAGCATTATTTCTGCTGAGCTCATTTTTATACAGAATAAAATTTTCCTTTCTGACTAAAATGCTGTAGTCCAACCTGGGTATAGGGATGAAAGATGTAACTAAACCATCTGTTAGCTGGTTCCCTCCAAATAACCCCAAACCAAAAACAATAATTTCCTTCATTCTGACAGAGAGAGAGAGATCTAAATTTTCCACTGGCGAATTTCATGGGGGGGGGTCCTGCTAGTTTACTTGATTGGGGATGGAAGGCCTGGTGATGCCTTTGGTGAACCACTTATTGCACAAATAGATTGGCAGCCTGGAATATTTCCTCGTATGACTTGCACAGTTGCACAGCTGCCTGCTGCTAACCACTGGACCGATACTGGCCTTGCTAAGTTATGAGGGCAGTCACAGATGTGTCTGATTTCTACCTGAATGGAGAACATGAGCCAGCCTATCCTCATCATGGTGCTCCCTTCCATTTTCTTGTATGTCACTTCCCTCGCAAGTTTCTTGTACAGTACTCCAAGTCACCAACTGTCCTTCTTCTATTTGTCTGTCTCTCTTTTTTGTCGATCTTCCATTTGTTTTACTACCTCCTTATCAATTATTGCTAGTCCTTTCTGTTGTTTTGTCTTCCGCTTCTACCATGCCAAAACCTTTCTTCCTATTGACACCTTTCCCTTGCTACCTTTCCTTGTTAGCCTGTCCGAAAAAAAAAATGCACAGAAAGAAGCTTAAGGAGAAGAGTGCTTTTCAAGATTCACTCTTCTCCTGTGTTTTTGTTTTGTTTTTTTGTAGTTTTTTTTTTTGTTTGCCATTACTCTTTGCCTGTATTTCGAGTGACAACATTTCAATAGGGAGCCCATTCCCATACCTTGTTCATCTGTGTTACTGTCTGCTTGTTCTTCTCTTTTCTCACTGTCCTATGCAGTAATTTCCTACCTTTTACACTATAAAAATAATGCTGTGTAGCATTTGCCTAGGCTTTAAGCTGTACCTGTTGTGATGTGTCATTGTGCATGTAAATACTCATCATCACAAGAACATTACATGTTCTTGCTTGGCATAGGTGGCCACATTACCTGCCATAGCACTATCTACATATTTGTTTGACTTATTCTCCTTTAGTGGGTGAGTTGACAACTTGTTCCATTTTTAGTCATGGAATGTTGCTCCTACTGCATATTTAATGTCAGGAGGAATTGTGCAACTCTGATATATTTTCACTATGCAGCCATATTACTGATGTTTCTGAATCCAGGTCATAGTGCCTTGCATTGAAGCATATTTTTTTCATCGGTATAAAATATACATTCTGTGTAACAGTAGTTATATCATCACTGCGTAAGGAAGCATACTGATAAAGGTATTTGATAATCATGGTGAAGTTAAATGAATTAGTATTCCTTGCATTAACAATAGAAGTCACACTATTTTATCTTTTTTAATAATTAGTACTACTGTAGTAGGATGGCTGTAAGCAATTCTTAAAGATCTGTCATTGAGAGATTCAGCTACATTAGGACTAAGATTGACAGAAACTTAGCTCAACCAAAATAACTTTTCCAAGATACTGAAGTTTCTGTCTGATATCTACAGTCATAGGCATTGATGGTCTCTTCTCCAGAGCTCTTCAACTGTGTCATTAATTTCCATCACATAAAAGATGCTCCCATTTTGCTTTTTCATCCTTTTTGCTTTTTACTGATAAAGTTTGCTTATCATTGTTTTGATTACTTTATAAAGGTCAGGTATTTATTTTTCTTTTACATTTTTGTTGCATATCTTTATCATAAAAGTCTAATTTATTTTTTTCAAATGTGTTTGCAGACTCTCTTCCTCCTCTTGAGTACTGGCAACATTTCATTTATTGTGGGCCAGATTCATGAAGGCTTGCACGGAGTCTAAGAGTAGAGTAAGACTCCAGCAAGCCAACATGTCCACCTAGCAATCCAGGAACAGCCGGCAGGGGCGTGCAACTGAGCTCTCCAAACTAGTCTTACACGGACAGGGCTGGGATATGCAAATTACCTCAATTGCAGGTGAAAGCAATGCAAATGAGGTAAATTTGCGATCCAGGAAACCCGAACCTGTCCGAGTAGGAGTAGTGTTATTTGTAGAAATGTACTCAGTTGATAACTGAGCACGGTTCTGCAAATAGCAAAACAGAGCCGTGTCAGCTGGAAAAAAAGCATGCATTCACAGGAGGAAGCATGCCAATGGCCAAAAATATGGCCATTGGCAATGCGAAGTGATGCAAATTAAAAATAAAAGAACTTTTTTTTTTCAATCCCGATTTCCAGGGTTTAACTGTAGCGCAGCAGCGTGCAAACGCGTTGCGCCCTAAAAAGCAAAAAATCAATAATTAAGATCCACAAATGTGGATTTCATAGCTAAAATGAATTTACAATGCAAGGGAATGGCAGGCTGAAGACAACATGGCCACAGAGTAGAGGTTGCTAAGGGGGGAAGCTCAGTCTAAGAGATGTAACTAAGCATTAGTAGGCAATCCTATGCAAATGAGAGTTATGATAGTGAATCACAAGTTTACATAGCAAATGAGCACAGTCAGTGGAGTGTAGGAGTAGGATAAGGGGAGCAACAGAGTAGAAGATAGGTGACATCACGAGGGGGGTATGTATGAAAGGAGTGCAGCTCATTGGAGCAGAGTGACATTTGTCAGCTTACATTTACATAATAGTGAAAGAGGTGTGTCAACAGGTAGGCCAGGTAAAGTCAAGAAATCGAAGGTGTATGCTGTGGATAACACCAAAGTTTCTTGCTGAGCGTGCATGCGTGCATGTGCGCCCCAGTAAACCCGAGTAAGACAGTGTGCACGCGTGTAAGCGGGTGGGCGTGTGTGTAGGCTTGAGTAAGTATATGTAAGGCTGTGTAAACAGTTGTAAGCACGTTTGTGCCTGTGTCCACGCGTTTTAACAAAAATAAGCAAGTTTTAGTCCGTGTAAGCATGTGTGCGTGCGTGTGAGCTGGTGTGCGCGTGTTTGCACTTGTTTGCACAACGCTGCCCCCTGAGGAAACAGAAAGGGAAAAGGAAGCGCAACAAATAGTAGGAAGTTAACCAGGGAGTACTAGCAGAGCTAGCAGGTGAAAACAATCAGAATCAGGCAATTACACAGGCAGTACACTAGCCCAGCCCAGCCCAGCACTTAAAACTCAGCAAAAAACATTCCAGTATGTTTTTCTCAGACACACTGCAACACTGCAGTAAGCTAATAGAAGTGAAAACTGAAAAAGCTTTACTGAGACAAAGAAATGTTAGGGGCTGCCATTGCTGTCATAAGGCAACATATGCAACATGCTGAGGGTGGTGACAATGCAAATGCTGCTGAGCAATCCACAGTGAGGAGACGGAGAAGAGTGTACAGGCGTAGGGTAACCTACCAGGGGCTACATGAGCTGGAGATAGTGGAGCGCTATAGAGTGGACAGAGACCTCATGCAGCAAATTGTTGAGCTGTGCAGGCCACGTCTCACACACAGAACCAACAGAGGGGAACCCATCCCAGTGGAAACCAAGGTATGTGTTGGCCTAAGAATATTAGCAACAGGTACCTTCCAGAGACCAACTGGCGGTATGATGGGGATATCACAGGCATCAGCATCTAGGGTACTGCACCAGTTCCTGAATGCCATAGCAGCACATGTCAGTGATCATGTATATTTCCCCAATTCCCGTGAGGTATTGGCCAGCAATATGCATCTCTTCCAGCAAATAGCGGAATACCCTTAGGTAGTGGATGCAATAGACTGCATGCACATTCACATCAAAGCACCAGCCATTGAGCTGGGTAGGGTCTACTATAACCGCAAGGGTTACCACTCTGTCAACTGCCAGGTCATGTGTGATGCCCAGGGCATAATAATGAATGTATGTGCTGGCTGCCCTGGAAGCTACCATGACTCCCATATCTGGCATCTGACACAGCTGTACCAGACATTTGCCAATGGGGACATCCCTCATAGTCACCTAGTGGGGGATGCTGGATATGCACTCGAGCTGTGGCTGATGACACCCATCAGAAATGCACACACACCTGAACAGGAACGCCATAATGAGGCACACACACAAACACGAAATGTAATTGAGAGTGTGTTTGGGCTGCTCAAGTCACCTTTCCGGTGCCTGGACACATCTGGTGGAGCCTTGCAGTACTCACCAACTACATGTACCCAAATAGTCATGGTATGTGCTATGCTACACAATATGATCCTGTGAAAACAGCTGCAGCAGGAGCAGCATAAAGCCGGGCACAACAGCCCCCCACCATTGCCAAGGCCATCACAGGCAGAGCGTGACTTGGAGGAGGAACAACCTGAGCCTGCCCCAGTAGGCAGAAGGAGGTGTACCCAGTATGCTTTGGCCTTGGCAAAGAGGCAACACATAGCATATACACTGGCTCAGTAGGAACCCTGGAAATGATACCTCTCTCCGACTTGCACATATAGTAAAAGTGATGCCTAACTTGACACTACCTGTTAACAAACATGTATAGGGAGTGTAAAATGTGCATCTGACATAGGCAGCCCTGCAGCACCACCTGAGGCATGATTGCTATGTGTTTAGCAATATAAAGCACTGCTAAACAGCTCTCACCACTATTTAGTATATGTAAACAAAATTGCACACACTAAGTAGCACAACTACAGGCAATGTTCAGCAATATTGTGCACTGTCCAGCAATGTTGGGCAACATTGAGCAATGTTGTGCAAGTCTGGTCAAATTTTGGTATAGTTCATCAAAAGCAGATTAATAAGTTCATATTTCCTTCACTTTTCTTGAAGCAGTCTGTTCTGGCATGTATGAAAATATGAAGCAGTGACAGTCCTCAAACCCAGGATACAGTGCACTATAGTCAGAGTACAAAACCACTAAACCATGACAGTATGCCAATGGTCAGCTTGTATGAAAACATATTGATAAGTCAATGCTAAGTATCTCATGGAAACCTTGCAGGCATAGCATAATCCCTTTTGAGTTAAGACACAAAGGTGAGGCCTGCAGTAATAATAGAACCTGATATTCAACACACATATAGTATAAATGTTAATATTGGTAATGTTCACACACATCAACAAATGTAGTGGACCTCAGAAAGCAACATACTGCAAGGTCACACTGGGCATGCTCACACACTTGAAACTGTGAGACAAATGTCAGGCAACAAAACACTGAAAGTCTGAACTGGGCATGCTCACACATTTAGGGCAAGTTTGAGTACAGCAGTGGGCAACACATATCCCTCAGTTGCATGTGTCAACCCAGGAACCTCGCACTATTCACCAATCCACCATGTGCACACAGTGATATGACAACAGACACAATATAATATAGTGAAATCCTGTCACAATCAAATATGTTATGCAGAAACCTAGGTTGTTCATAGGAAGTGGTAAAGCAAAGAAGAAACAAAACCTGCAATCAGTACCATCTCTGAACAATGTGCATCCTGAGCATTAGCATAGTTTCAGAGGTTGACACTAGGCTATCTGCCCTAGGGTATGTAGAAGCCTAGCCACAGTGTGTTTGTATTTTGCAACCACGCTAGATCAGTAGACTGTGCCTGTTAATAGTAGGTCACACAAGATATCTCACATATGTTCATTTCATTCTGCCTCTGTCTAGCAAGGACCCATAACATATCCCAGGGTTAAACATATGATCACCCATCCATCTGTGAAGATGTCACCTGTAGGTGGTCAGCGTGGGTCTGTGCATGTGTGGGACTGTGATCACATTCCCGAGTGAGTGGAGCCTCTGTGATGGTAATATGCCCCTCCAGCATGCCCTATTAACATCATTGCTCACGTACCTGTCCCTGAAGCATGTAGCTGTAAGGGACTTTGATATCCTCATGTGGAGCCTGTCCATCAATGCTGTGATGGACATGGCTTCAAACAAAAGGCACAGACTGCATCCAAGTAGGCAGTAAGCAACTGAGGAGAGCTGGGGTCACCATAGCCAAACTGTGCATACCATCTGTGTGAGTCCCTAGATCCACTTGGTTATGTAAATCTGTGTACATTCCAGTTGCTGCAGGTGTTGGGTAAGGTACATCTGAAATGGGGCATTGTATCCAAGCATGTGCCTGATGACTATAGGGTCACAATGACCCCACCTGATCTGGATGTAAAAATGTATGGGATAAGGTTGGCTAAATAGAAGGTGTGTCCAACAACACTGGCAACGTGAATGTCAAAGGTGAGAGTAGTAAGTATTCATGTCCCCAAATCACAAATCACACACACTGTATGTGATGTATCATCACCTATATGGTAATGTGTGTGCACAATGTTACTACCAAAGGTGATGACTATGCATCTAAAGGAAGGTAGCTGTAGGCCATGGCTCTGGAACCAGTTATCCATCTCTGTGAGACCCTTTCTGAGGATGCTTGTGCCAGCTGTGGAGTCGATTATGGCACACAGTTTTCAGTCATCTGCAAAATGGTCATCCATATTCCTCCTGTGTTAGCCAGTATGTATCAGAAATATATACAGAACAGAGGTCCCAGGACTGAGCCCTGTGGGATGCCATGTGTAACTGGTGTATAGTCAGACATGGCACCTGCAATACTGACCATGTATATGCTATCTATGATCCAGTTAGCAATCCATCTTGTGACATATGTGTAGATATTGAATCCGGTGATCTAATGTGTAAAGGCCAAGTGGGGTATTGTGTAGAAGTGGTGTGCGAGCTCCAGGTAGGCTATGTGGACAACCCTGTGTATGTCTATGGACCTGTTAACTGTTTAAAGACATCAAACATCTGCAAGAGGCAAGATATGCCCACAACAAAACCAAATTGTGTAGGATCCAGTGTCTGTAGGTTCACAATGTGTATGTGTATGTGTTCCATGATGTTACACTCCATAGCATAGCAGACCAGGATAGTTAGGCATATATCGGGATAATGTGAGTGTGAAGTTTGTCATGAATCTCGTGTATGCCACAGTCTGGGACACCATCTGGTCCCACTGATGCTGTGTTGTCTGCTATGGAGAGGGCAGCACACACATGTTCATCTGTGATGTCAGGGAGGCTACACTCTGTTGTGATGGACATGTGCACTGCAGGGGGGATGGTGGGGAAACATTTCCACTGAACCTGTTGTCCAGGATGTTCGCAATGTCAGTGGGTTCACTGTATCATTTGTAATTATGCAGTAACTCACAGCATATCTGTGAGTTCCCACCCAGGTCCCTGACATAACTAAATAAGGCCTTGTGTTTGTCCATAGTGTCTGCTGCAAGTGTCTGTTAGAAGTGGGCCTTAAATGAATCAACAAGTGATTGTAGCTATACCATAGTACTGATCAGAGATGCCTTCCTGATTGTGATTGTGCTCTATAATGTAGTAGCCTCCTCCTGTCCCTGTATAGCTCAGTAATGGCCATGGTCCAGTAGACAGGTCTCCTGCCTTTGGAGGAGTGAGTCTTGTAGTCAGCTGGGATAGCATGATCCATGCATTCCAGTAGTTGTCCATAGAATGTGCTTGTAAAGTATAAAGTGGTCTGAGCCATAATTAACACTGTCCCAGGGTCATTGAGGGATACCACCTCAGTTTGTACATGTGTGACATTTGCTCATGAGAAGTATATCACTGAGATCACATAGGATGTGTGTGTGCATGGGAGATGTATGTCTAGTGAGATGAATGTATGTTCCGACCTTAACAATTACAGGTATACCTCTGTTGTGGAACATAGAGTCCCCATGTGGGTGATGATCAGGTCCCACATGTTTAACCCCCTGTGGGTGTGGTGATCAGGTCTGCCATAGCATTTAAGTGTAACAATCCTAGCAACTGTTGTGCGGGGGTGTCAGTGCTTGAGTAGTATACCCAGTCAATGTTTGTGTATTTGAAGTCACACAATATAATGGTGTTTGGTGAGACCTTCACATTCCCCAGTGTTCCCAGGAATAACGACTGTTGTGCCCAAGTTTGGGAGTGTGGTCTGTAACAGTCTACAAACTGAAATGCAGTTTTGCCCACTCTCAGTTGTACATGTACGTTCCCCAATGCTTTGTGCATTGCTACCAACCTGGAGGTGTGTGTATGAATGATGTATATGGATACCCCCCCTATTGTTGTTGTCCGGTCCGAGTCTTGTGTCTGAAAACCATGGTATGACGTAAAACCTGTTAGTGCTGCTGTGCTTTTGTGAGCCTGAACCAGGTGTCTGTTACTGCACATATATCGACAGATTCCATACTGATGTGAGTCCTGAGTGCATGCATTCTGAGGGATAGACATCAGTTGTTGAGCACCATCACTCTCCGTTTCCTGTACCCTGTAATGTCTATGGCTGTGGTTATGTCTTCTGACCCTCACTTCAAACAGCCACTATGTGTGTGTCAAGAGCCTAAGGCAGTCTGTGAAAGCCTAGGGGTGACAGCTGCATGGCGTCCATAGCGAATGTACGTGGCATGTGAGCATATAATCCCAGGATGACAGACACTGGATCCCCTGTGAATGACAACAATATGTTAGGCAACTGTTAAAAGTGATCATGTCATCTGTATACTGTGACATAGTACTTGGTGAGGGTAAGATGCTACACAAGGTCAGGGTCATACTGTCCTGGGCTACATGATCAGAGAGCTCCTCTATGTCTCTTGTCATCTAGTCCAGGGAGGAACATCTGAGGGTTTACACACCACAATGGTCAATGATGGAGCCATATTTGTACTTGCAGTGGACTGACAACAGTGCATGTGTCATGTGGCATATCCTGGCACCCGACACACAGCACAAAGTGACCTTCACCTTGCTCAGCCTGGTGAGTGGGATGTCAGTGTGACAGAAAATTACAGTCACCTAATGCAAGTGTATGAGGTGTGTTGTGCAGGCCTAAGGGCAGTGACTGTGTGGCACAATGACTTTGTGAACTATGTGATATGTGTGTATGATTGTGTGTTAGCAGTTGTTTGTGTGTCTGCTTTGGATGCCACTGCTGCTTCGGCAGAGTATATTTAGATGCTCCAAGTATGTCATTGTGTATCAATGCATATGGTTTGCTGTTGTCATAGGTGCATGTGCTACTGTATTTGTGGTGTGTGTGGTTACCTTCCCACCCGATAAACTGCGCCAGTCATGGCTTGGGAGAGCTCAGCCTCCTGTCTGTCTATACAGTTGCACCTCTCACATATATCTGAGTTTGTTGGTAGGAGGACAGTGTTCCCTGTGTACATAAGGCAGTTGTAACAATGCGTCAAAATTCCAATATGCACCAGTTGGACTGGAGAGTACACACAAAACCGACCTTTGGACATGCCAGGATATGATGATGACATACAATGTTGACTGATCACAAAGGATCAGTAGTGTGTCAAGTGTGTAAAAGTGTATAACAGGGTTTTAGTGTTCAGGTTTGTTGTTGCTGTGGAAAGATAATCTGCAAAGGAGTACAGACAGAAACATTACACCTCCTTAAGCTATGTCAGAAATATCGATGTACAATCATATATGTCCTGAGTCAGGGTCAACTGTACCTGACTGACAATGTCAACATCCTGTCAGACAGGCTCATACATACATACCCACCCCCCCAGTGACAAAAGGCCCTAACGTCATACCAGGAGATATCACATGTAGAATGTGTAAATTGGTCCTCCCAATGCCAAATGAATCCCATCAAGTGGATAACATTGTTTCCCCATATGTGTCATAAGTGAACGACAGGACAAACAGACACTGCACCCGAACAGTCTGTTGAGCCTCACACTCTCTACAGGATCTTACACTGTTGAATGTGTTACAGCAACATGTGGCACACCCCACAAGTGTTGGTGCACAACACACCATGGGAACTATATTCCTATAAGCCTACAAAGTCCAAAATGCTAGTCCATGGAGTCCATCATGATTGCAGTCAGGAACAGAGATATTGTAAACCGACAAACACACAACCCAAACATCTGTGGTATGTTAATGAGCACATCATGTTCCCCAAACCTGCTAGATATCTTGCAAGGCAGTCACCCAGGACATACATCACTGACAGGAGCAACACAGGTCCCACATAGACTTTGAATAGCCCTTTACCAACATCACAGACACATGTTGTATCCACAAAACCTACAATCTGTACATGAATATGTATTGTCATATGAAGGAATGGTAATTTGTCCACAGATAGATCACACCAGGTATGAATTGTGTATTCCTGTTCAAGATGTTCACACCTGCTGACCCACAAGGTTCATTCCTGGGATTGCATAACACTAAGTGCACACACATTACCATGTCCATTCTGATGATGTCAACAACCTACAAATATAGCATGTGAATCAAAATCACATAATAAAGCATATAGCGTGTCATGTTAATGCTTATCTCACTAATATCATAGCATAGTCAGGTAGGTGTTTGAATCCTGCAATTGCTGAGAGTGTGTGTGTGTGAAGTTGGCTTTGAGAGGAGTGGCCTTTTTGGAGACTGTGGAAACACATTAGGAGTGGTGAATACCTCTTTGCCAAGTGTAATGATGTCAGCATCCTACAAATAGAGCTTTGGAAATAACTGCTCCCAGTAAAGCGAATAGCATGTCATGTTAATGCATATTTAACTAGTGTCATAACATAGTTAAGTAGGGATTCGAATCCTGTAAATGTGTGTGAGATTGCCTTTGAGAGGGGTGGCCTTTTTGGAGACTGTGGAAACACATTAGGAGTGGTGAATACCTCTTTGCCAAGTGTGATGATGTCAGCATCCTACAAATAGAGCTTTGGAAATAAATGCTCCCACTAAAGCAAATAACATGTCTTGTTAGTGCGTATCTCACTAGTGTCATAACATAGTTAGGTAGGGGTTTGAATCCAGGAAATGCTGAGTGTGTGTGAGATTGCCTTTGAGAGGAGGGGCCTTTTTGGAGACTGTGAAAACACATTAGGAGTGGTGAATACCTCTTGGCCAAGTGTGATGATGTCAGCATCCTACAAATAGAGCTTTGGAAATGACTGTTTTCAGTAAAGCAAATAGCACATTGTATTAATGGGTACCTCACTAGTGTCATAACATAATGAGGTAGGGCTTTGAATCCTGTGAATGTGTGTGAGATTGCCTTTGAGAAGAGTGGCCTTTTTGGAGACTGTGGAAACACATTAGGAGTAGTGAATACCTCTTTGCCAAGTGTGATGATGTCAGCATCCTACAAATAGAGCTTTGGAAATAAATGCTCCCAGTAAAACAAATAGTGCATCATATTAATGCGTATCTCACTAGTGTCATAACATAGTCGGGTAGTGATTTGAATCCTGCAGACGCCAAGTGTGGGGGGGGTGTATGTGTGTGATTTCCTTTGAGAGGAGTAGTCTTTTCGGAGACTGGGAAAACACATTTTAAAAGAGGTACATCTCTCTTCAGAACGTCTGATGATGTCAGCATCCTACAAATATTCAAGGAGAACAAAAAACATCCAGTAATGCATATAGTGTGTCGTGTTAATACGTATCTCTCTAGTATCATAACATAGTTAAGTAGGGGTTTGAGTCCTGCAAATGCTGTTGGTGTGTGCCACAGATGATCAATACAGTGTGGGTTTTGCTTTTACTACGGTATGACATATGTTTCAAACAGTATGTGCATTGCATACATCGGGTATCTGCGTGTCAAATAGATTTGTGTACATGTGACCTCAATCAGTACATAGATGTGAAGCCTGCATACTACATGAATACATTTGTAACCTTTGACAGATCGTGCCACTGCTTCTCAGATCATAGGTCACATATGTATGTATGCGTCAAGATCAGCCAATGTAGTGATCTGTGGCCAAGGACATCCCTGCCACACACCCATGACACGTACTATAGAGTACTGTGAGTGAGGGTAATTGCTGGGGTATATGTCAGACATGTTCATACACAACAATGACTGGCTATAATGGACAGTCATTATAGGTGTGCACCAGCCCTGTGGATATGCATGCAGGCCCCTAATGTGTTATGTGAAACACCGAGGGACCCCACAATATCTATGGATATGTGGCTACCAAGGGACAGATGACATAACACGTGTCTGTCTGTACACATTGGTACCCAATATACATGTTCAGGGCTACCACCTATGTGGTACTGTCGGGATAGTATGTATAGTAAATGTGGATGACTATGCCATAGATGGCGTGCTGCTATACAGCATGTATTGGACAACAGGCATCTGTTTGTATGATACCCTTGTGTAGGATATGCATCCCATCCAGGCAATGCAGTGTAGGCCAATGCATGCATTTCCAGATGTGGATGGACATACCCCTAGTATGTTTGCATGTACCTAAGAGGGCTATATGCCACACAGGTGTGGTCCCAGGAATGTGTGGCAGTCAATACCACTGGTTACTGTTATAGTATAGTACTGGAAGGATCCAACTGTTACTGAGTTCCCTACAACTGTGAGTCATTTGTCAGGACATCATCTAATGATTGGTTATAGTCATGCTGTTGAGGTGGTGTATACTGCCAGACTGCAGATCATTGACAGATATCAATGGTATCACCCACAGCATAGTGCCAACCCATGTCATACACACATGTGCACCTATGTTAGTACATATCTGTAGTAGAATGCATACTGGCCATCAAAAGATACCATGAGATGTTAACAATGTGTAGAACAGGGTATGTCACACATCCCATGTGTCCACTATGCATGTACATGCAGACAGTGCGCACACACCATGTTCACAGATGTACACCCGCTAATTTGTAATGCACACATCACACACGTACTGTCCACTCACTAACACATGCTGGCAACACTGTACACTTCAGCAAAGTGGCACATGGGTGGACAATACATACTCAGACCTAACACTGGTGTAAACAATGCTACAATGACTATCAGAGCTGTGATGCATAATGCCTGCTCAGATATACCTACAAGGATATCAGTACACCTCCCTGTTGGCAACTTGCTACTATTGCTACACTGCTATAATGTCACCCTGTGCATCAGAACCATGTTAGCCTATTCCTGCATCAATGTGACAGATGACAGGAGGTGGCACAGGTGTCATCATATGCACAGGGTGTGTTGTAGGTTTGCCAGAGCCCGACATTGACCCATCCAATCGGCATGTGTGTGTGTGTGTGTGTGTGTGTGTGTGTGTGTGTGTGTGTGTGTGTGTGTGTGTGTGTGTGTGTGTGTGTGTGTGAGGGACAACAGTACTGCATGGGCCAATGTTGATGTAATGTGTGTGTGTATGTGTTAGCCCTAGTTGTATGGTAAATGTGTGTGTGTCTGCATGCACACAACTCCATCATGTGGCTGCCATATATGGGCAGTTGTGGGACAGCCACAGACTGTACCTGCTAGGCTGTACAGATCACTGTCTCCGGCCACGGACACAGTACCTGTGCCTAGCAGGGGTGCTACGGGCAGTATCGGGTACCAACCCTGACTGGGTACTATCATCAGAGGTATGATGACTGGACCCATGTCCCTGCTGGGACAGGCCAGCGCCACGTGCACATGGTCTAGTAGGATGGTCAATGGACAGGCCAGCCCCAGCATTGCTGGGGCTGGTACTGCCACTACGGGAGTGGCTGTGATCTGTGGTCCATCTGTGATGACTGCCAGCTGATGCTGTTACTGGCATGTGTCCGCGTCAGCTTCTCATCCTTCCCGCATGGTCCTGGCTCATGGCTAAGACATTGTGGAGGACATCTAATGTCTCCCTCCAATGACTATCAATGACCTCAGTGTAATTCCGGATGGCACCAGCAAGGTTACGGATGCTGTCATTGATAGCAGTGTAATGAGTCCTCTGCACCCTTAGTCACTGTCGGGTGTACCGTTCCATACGTGCCTGTGCCTGCATTACAACCCGGAACATACTGGAGGTTGTAATACCTCTGGGGCACGTCTGCCAGGGGCAAAACGACCAGTGGTGCTCCCCTTAAAACCCCTGGACATCCGCCTATGTGGTACCTTTCTGGTAATCCGGCCATGGCTGCTGTGAGGGGATGCACGTGCCATAGGTACCACACTCTCCTGGTCAATGCCAACTGTATGCTGTCCCTCAGCTACGGCCATTGGTGATGAGGGATGTATTGGCAGTATGAGTGTGTGCATAGATGGGGTTGACCGCTGTGTACTGTCAATTGGTGGACCAATGACAGACCCTGTCAGACCATCCTGTGCCAGAATACATGTCTCATCATTTCCACTATTAATGGCGGTGACATCAGGTTCCCTGCTGCATTCAGCTATGCCTAACTCAGCACCTGTGAAAGGAAGACAGGAAACACACTTTACAATCTGTACATGATGTTAGCACACATGCACACATGCACACATGTACACATGCACACATGCACACATGAACACATGCACACATACACACATAAACTCATGCACACATGAACACATGAGCACATGCACACATGCACAGAAATACACTGCTCACCACAGCACATACACACACCAGCAATCCAACACATACACAATAGTGGGTGATGGTGGGTGACAGTATCGCAAGGCAAACAGTCACCACACACGTGTCAGCAGGCAGACCATGTGTTGCTCAACACCATGCACTGCAAGTGTAGACAGCCCTATCTAATGACATTATACATGGCTTTGATGCCTGTGTGTAGTTGCTCAGTGATTGGCTACACCCTGGAACACAATGTGTACATGGACACAACATTGCTGTGCAAGTATTATCTGCTCTGCAATGTCATGTGCACCATCACTCAATGGTATACATACCATGGCTGCATGTGTTATCTGTGTGACACATAGATTGCCATGTCTGATGACAGTGTCTGTGTCCATAGCACATAATAGTGGGCACAGGTGTAGCAAATGCATGCAATGTACAGACATAGGATGAGTGGTGCATGTAGACGTGAAGGAATCCCAATGCACAACATGGACATTGCACAGTGGTTATGGTGCGTGTGGGACATATTGCATATATGTTGTTGCCAGCCATGACATGGCATGCTACACGACTGCAACATTAAACACCACACATATCCAATGTGTGTCATGTGACCTATACACCCAATAGCATTCCAGGATATATATGTGACTCTTTGTACAGATGGCGACTGTTGTGCAAAATGTGTATACTGCATATGTAAGCACACATACAACATGCTATATAGGTGCATATGTTTGCACACACAGAACAATGAGGTGCACAGCAAAGACTGCTATGTGTAGTACTATGGTCACTGTAACCGGATAGGGTGTAGTACCATGTGCCATCATCATCATCATCATCATGCATCTTGTGGTCACTCACGGCTACTACTGTGTGACAGACCACTGCCTAGCATGCTGTACCTGAACTGCAGTGCCGTGGATACGTTCACTATTACACAGCCACTTTGTACATGGGTGTATGAGGTGCCCAATAGGGAGCATTGCCTAACATGACTGTGTTATGTGTTGAAGAGTGTTGCACGGCCCATGATAGGCCTCTACCCCTGAGGTGCATCATCTGTGTGTGGATGACATGTGGGATACTGAAGTGTGACCTTACAATGGGTGTGTGGTTATACCATATGTAGCATGACTTTGTGTACTGCATGTGATAAATGTCTTATGTTGTGTACAGGTGTTGCAACTATGCCTATCCAATGTGCAGCATACGGTTGCCACAACTGTGTGTCATGCTCTGTGTATTGCATGTCATTCAGGCAGCTACTGACATTACTGAGCTGTGCAATGTCTCACAGCAAACATGCATGGCATGCATTATGCATAGGTGTGTTACGTGTACATGGCCTACACCTCACCTATGACATGCATATTTCATTACCAGCATTGCAGGTATAACACACTCACCAGCATGGATCGGCTGCCCTGCCATCACACCAGAGGGACCTACGAGAATATGCGAGGGTTTGTCAGTGGCCACAACTGTGGCATTGCTACAGTGGGTATGCTAAACTGCAGCACAACAACAGTCAACAGTGACAGGTGTAGGGATATTATTCAAACTATCCGTATTGCACAACACTAGGCAGCGGAACTGCTAAACACACAGTACACATCTCACATACACATAATCTAACAATAGAGTTAACTGTAGTCTACAGATAGGGCATGTTACCTGCTTGCTCCAGGTGGATATGTTGGATGCCTCGGGCCTCCATTACAACATATGTCAGAGGTTGATGTAGTTGTTGTCCAGGAGCCACCACGCTTAGGAGCAGCTCCTCCGCTCTGGTGAAGGGGGGATGAATGGCCACCCCACCACCTGTGGCAAGCTGCTGTCTTTGGATATCAGACGCACGCCGCCGGACTTGTCTAATTAAATCACTGCAGTGATGGCGTACCTGCTCATATGTCTGGTTATGCATGCCTATGTCATTTACCCAACTAACAAGTTCCTGCCACAGTGCAGTCTGCTCCTTCTGGTGCTGGCTGCTTCTGGAGAAGAGCATTACGTACCGCTGCAATAGGCTGTTGAGTATCACCTCTTCCTCATCCACTGTGTACGCTAGGTTGCATTGGTGGGCCATCTGGCTGAAAAAGATATGAGCAATATGTGTGAGAGTGTCCTGTGACACACTTTACACCTTTACCCACAGATATCACTTTACTGACATATATACCATCCTATTGTCTGTCAGAGGTTACACACATTCAATACCACTTATTGGTTCTCAGGCCACAACTAACTAACACTGCCTGGCAGACTCTATATATCACACCACTATACAACAGTACCTGACACACTGTTTGTGACACATTGCACAACCTCAAGACAGGGGTGTATACCACACAAATGCATGAACAGAGATGTCATCCATTGCAATGGATGTAAAGTACAGGTACAGTAGTACCAATCAACCACCCTAGTCATTGATGCCATAGCCCTGCCTAACAGATGTGTCCAGTTGTTACTATAGGTGGCATACTGCTGTAACAGACTATATATGTTGCTGGATACACACGTTAACCCTGTAACACACATATGATTGCAGCCATTGTACAGGCATAATCACACACACACATCAGCAAACATACAACACACCACTGTATGCCAACACAGATGAGCATTACCTGTGTACCATATGGTACTGTGTGACACTACTTACACTCCCTTATGCCTGCATTCTGTCCTCTGTGCAGACTACAGGAAACACACATGACAGTGTTTCCAAGCAATGTGAATGCACACCATACTGTGCTGTGTAGGCCTAGAGCTTCAGGTAGTACTGCAGTTCATATTGGTGATGGATTCACCAGCAGTACCACTCACTAAGCATACATGTATTGCTTTAGCCTACAATGAGACATCACATTCGTCAATGGAGAACTACATCAAATCATATGCCGTACTACTATGTCTGCCTAACAGTACATTACACATCAGTTGCTGTCCTCACAGCTAGGATAGGTAATACCATGTCAGATACAACATCACACTAAGCTATCACACATTTATAGACCTTGCACACATTCAGCGTTACATTTATTCACCCTCACATAGCAGCTATTGCATTAAGTACATGTGTGAGTGCATAGTGTCATAGGTAGGTAATAGGCTATTGGCCCTAGGGCCTACGGCAGCCTAGCCATATGCTACCCTGGCCTTTGACACAGATGTACTTTGATTTCACTTGCCCCTGCCAACCTGAACCACAGAGGTGTTTCCTGGGGTGTATTACCAATCTCCCACACAATCATCAGGGGTATTTATAACAACTGCTAAGGAAGAGCCTTGTTTTCTATTGCTATGTGGTCTATTCCTGTGCATGGCATATGTCTGAGATGGGAACCTATCCCTCCAGCATGTGCTGTTTAGTGAGCTGACAAGGTTTAGGGCCCTAGAGCGTGTATCCCCGAGGGATTGTGATATGTTGCCATGGTGGTTGTCACCCAGTTATCGGTGTGACATACCTCTGTATGTCCGGCAGAGGTCACCTCTGTGTGGCCAGTATGCAAAACAGTGTAGTTGTGGTTTTGTGAGTCAGTCTGCATAGGGCATCTGTTTGCGGCCAGTATTACCCTTTGGGAGGTCTTTCTGTGGCCTGTTCACCTGGTGTAGATGTCATGTGAAGTACATACCACACAGGGCATTGTGATGAGTAGAGGGGAGCTCTACCCTATACTTCCATAGATGACACACCTGTTGTCATGATGCATACCACACAGACAGATTACAGGTGTAGTGTGGCACTGTCTTCATCAAAGTGGAGTCTACTGTCCACCTGTGTCCCATGTTCCCTTATCACACCTTCACTGTTAGGTAGATCTCTACCTATGTGGTAGTTAATGGGTACACTGTTTTGGGAAGGTGGAATGGCACTGCAGTATCAACACTTGTCTACAGCCCATGCCTTGGTCACCACACCTGTTGCGGTACATATGACCCCATGTCTCTTTGTCTCTCTGTCTCACTCTATATGTATATATATATATATATATATATATATATATATATATAGATATATATATATATATATATATATATATATATATATATATATATATATATATATTATATATACATATCTATACACATACATGTACACATAAATTGCTGTACACATGGATGTACATATAGGCCCATGTACAGTCCACCTTTCATGGTGGGGATATGCGACAGTTGTGGTATGTACAGGTATGTGATTAAATTGCACAGTGTTGTGCAGAATGCATGTGGGTGTCCTCAGCCCTTGTAGCATTAGCAGCCTCACTGTCTGTAACACACCAGATCTGCAGGGGTGCTTTTCCACTATTTATGTGATGTAGTAAGACAAGGATAGGGGCACCAGGAAGTGTGGTAGGGGGCACCGTGGAGCCCTTTTGCCTAGGGCACCAGTTGACCTAAGGCTACACCTGCACACTGCATGCTGTCTTTTAGGCCACACACTACGACCTACATGGATATATGCACATATCAACCTTCACTGACAGATAGCTGTCCACCCTTCACTAACAGTTGCAGTATGTCCCTTGCCCTATGCACATGTGCAGATACAGATAGATGCATACTGCTGCCACACATGGATGATTTGCAGTGTGTAGAGTACTCTTCAGGAACATCTACATCATGCCAACACATACATGTGAGTTGCATACCTTACCTTTGTATTTCCCTGCTCCGTGTGTTACGGTTTTGTAGTTTTTTTTTTTATTGGTGATTTGTTTTGGGTTTTCGCTCTCTATTTAACCTTCGGTCTCTGTTTCTCACTCTGTTCTGTCTCTGTCTCAGTCTGTGCCTGTGTCCGTGTATCTCTCTCTCTCACTCTCTATCTCACAGCACCTGCAATGATATAATTGCATGTGTGGACTGCAGGTACAGCCTGCTTTTCTAGGTAGCTGCACTTGTGCATGGGACAGCCTCTGCACCAATTGCTGTCCACCATTCAGTAATTGCATGCAGCCTGCTGTTTGGTGATTGCATTACTCACTGTGATTGCAGGCCACTGCTATAAAATGCTAGGTTAGGTAGGCGTAGCCCTTTCAGATTTCCAAGGTGGGGCCCATGCTTGTTTGCTCTGGACACCGTTGTGTCAGTCTGAAGGTTGGTATATGTCTCTTATCTGATGCTAGGGTTGTAGCCAGTTATATGCATGTTGTACTCATACCTGCATGTTGCTGCTTCCAGTACACACATCTCAGTGTAGACATGTACGCACCCCTCCAAATGCTAACACAGGATACATGGGAGTATGTACTTTTTCCTCACTTACACAATTAACTGACAAACAAATGTGGTTATTGCACTGTATTCCTGTGACCAGTATTTATCCTGGTCTGATACTGTGTGGTGTTTGTAAGGTGCTACTTTAACATTATTCCTTGCTAGGATGGCTGGTTCTCCTTTCACAGTCATGTCATGCAATTCCACAACCACTGCTGGTAAAGACCCACAGAAAAGGGTTTGTGTTATACCATTCCTAATTTCCATTTACATTCCCTCGTTGTATTGCATGATATATTTATTTCAGAACAAAGTTATTTGCATATCTGCTGTGCCTTAGTGGCAATTCATGCAGTCTATTGTGTCAATGGTCTGGGGTTCGAGACTGGCAGAGATTTTTTCTTTTGCTGCTCAGCAGAACAAGGGCCCTGCCATAGAGTGACTAAGGCACTTTTAAGCAGTTGTAAGCGGGTTTGTGTGGGTTTGCGTGATGCTTAGCGACACTTAGCTAAGTGTACACATGCGCACACTCACTTAATCCCGCTTACTACTGCTTAAAAGTGCTTACTCCCACTATCCCCCATGCTAATTTCTTTGAAAGAAAAGAAAATGGGAAGATCGGACAGTGGTGAAAAAGGGGGCACAAAGAGGGAAAGACAGTAGGAAATCAAGCTCGGGATGTGCAGGACGGGTGTAGGGAAGGTCCATAGCTGTCCATTACTTTACCAGCAACAGCTGTGCATATGTTGAAAATTTGGATTGAAATTTGAAACCTTCCACCCCTGACAGAGGGGTGAGGACAACATAGTTTGTTGTACTGCCAATTAGAATTATCAGTGTACATGTCCAATGGACATGTGTGCAAAATGGGAAGCTATGTATGGGGCGTAATTTTTTTTCGGGTATAGATTGCCCTTTTTTTTTTTTTTTTTTTTCAGGGGAGAGTGGAAAATGAGGTAGAGGAAGTATGTATATTTGGGGAGGTAGGTTGGGTAGGTAAACAGACAAGGCAAACAAGATGCATACAGGGGCGGAGTATGACACATGGGGTGGGTGAACACAATTGACGGGGATGGATGTTTGGAAATCACAAGCCCATGAGCCCACAGATGGTAACAGTGGGATTGAGATCCCCACCCATGGGCAGTCACCACTGGACCTTCACAGACCCGATGGTCACTGTGCTGGGGGCTGCGTAGGAGGGACAGGCTCACCCATGAGGCACGCCACTCTCGCCTTGAGCTGGCGTAGGGGATCAGTGACTAAACGCTGGATCTCCCTACGCACCACAACCCGGACCCTTCGGAGGGTGACAGGAGGCCCTTCTCTGCCCACCGCTTGCAGGGGGGGGGTGAGCCCCATCCCTGCAGCACTTCCACCCGAAGGTGGTACAGGACCTATGGAGAAGGGTGGCCCAGGCTGGGCACCAGACTTGCTGGTGCCAGGTGCAACTGCCAGCTGAGGAGGGACAGGTGGGTCCGCTGGGACCGGCCTTCCCATACGTTCTGTGATTAGGTGTGTTTAATTACAACATAGACAACAGCATTCCAAGTTAGTTGTAACAGCATGCAGTAATATTCCCATTAACCCAACACACCAGGGTTACAACAGTTGAACAGCAAGCATAACACATGCATGTATTGAACGACAGTGGACATTCCAACAGCATGCAGGGATGATTGGTGGCAACAGGCCACCAAGATTGTGGTGTTTTAACAGGGGACATGCATCAAAGTAAGTGCAGATTTTATATAACAATGGACATATGTCCCAACAAATGTTATGAGATTAGACATACCCATTGAGGTGTAGAATTGCATTGTTTATGCACATGGAGTAGGGTGTAAAAAGAAACCTCCATTAACATCTTATTAGTTCTTTAACTGTACACTACATTCCTATTGACTGCAGGTGTATATCCCCTACATGTATTCTTACACTAGGCAACATGCATTTGATTGCGTTATGGGTTTTGCTACTTCATGATATACCTGGCCTATAACTGACATGGTAACTGTCCAGGATGCAGATGTTACTGCTACATACTTGTATTAAATTGACTTGTTTATGTATCTGCACATCTGGATGTGTTCACATGGCTTTTTCACTTGTTTTCACACAACCCTACTTTTCAGGTAGCACACTAACATTTCTGGGGAACACCTTGACAGGCTACTTGTGTGCCAGATTTACCTATGCATGTCAGCCATTTCACAACTGTTTAGGACTGTTGCATACTTCACAGCTACTGGCACTTCCTTCATCCACTTTATATGGGACTGCACTACTGGGGGTTGTCAGCACTTACTACAACAGAGTAACATTTCTTCACTGCAAGGGTACAACAACATTTCTGAGTAACTGGCACATACACACTGCAAGTATTATACCTTTCTTATTTACATTAAAAGTATTTCTATAGTCTCTCTTCTGTATTTGACATTACACTGCACACAGTAGACCTATTCAGGACACATTATACCTTTATTGACAGGTTGCAAGACTGTTTTACAGGCTCATTCACTTTTTATCTATGACAGTGCATGCAGATATAGTATTCCAGACATGTTTTTGCTTTATTCATGGGTTACTGCACTCTATTCCTGGCTATCTAACTTATGATATGTAACAGTACATGCAGAGGATTTATTCAGGGAATGAATGTTTTATACTTCACAGCTACTGCCACTTCCTTCATCCACTTCCTATGGGACTGCAGAACTGTGGGTTGACAGCACCTAATACAACAGTACTATTTTTTATTGCAAGGGTACAACAACATTTCAAAGTAAGTGACACAGACACACTACAAGTTTTATACCTTTATTTATTACATTGAACACTCTTTTCTAAAGGCTCTCTCCTTTACTTGTTATTACAGTGCATATGGAAGACATATTCAGGACATATTATACCTTTCTTGATAGGTTACAACACTCTTTTTCAGGCCTGCTCACTTATATGTTATGACTGTACATGCAGGGATAGTATTCCAGAATTATTTTACCTTGATTGGTGGGTTAGTACACTCTATTTCTGACTCACTGACGTTTGTTATATAACAGTACATGCAGAGGATTTAATCAGGACATTTTATTGCTGTATTATTTGGCTTAAACACTTTTCTCATGCTCACTCACATATATCATGTAACAATACATGCAGAATATTTACTAACCTGCCTGGTGGCACAGCCTTAGCAGCCTATCTGCATAGGCTTGCTGATTCATAGCGTGAGCACCTGCAGCTGTGGAGTAAATAAAGGGATATTGAGACATACCTATCCATTATTTAGAATATATTAGCTTATCTTACATACTGCATTCCATGGCTACCTACTTAGTAGTGGGGCATCCCGCATTTGACGGACCTCCTGGATCCACTGGTTCAGAAGTTCCTGCTTCCGCCTCTTCAGGTCTGCATGGTGGTGACGGACCTGCTCACCAGTCCGAGAGATGCCTGTGGCACTGGTGAGTTCATGAGCCAACCGGTTCCAAGCCTCCACCTTATACTCCATTCCTTGGAAATGGCCCTGCAGGAGTCAAGTCTCATGCCGATGGACTAGGAGCCAAACCATATATCTTGACTCCTCGATGCCCCAGTGTTGCGCTCGAAAGCATGTGCCTACTCCAGCACCAGACATTCTAACTGCAGATGGGAGCTACAATCAGTTATGGCAAGTATTCCCGCCTATGTGGCTTAAATATGCCGCATTTTCCGCACTTTTTTGTGATTGACCATTTTTGAATATTCTCAGCTGACTGCAGGCCTGCTTAGCAATGGTTAATCATACATTTATTACTATATATATGTGAACAGTGGATGTTTATCCTAAGGTGTCATGGCTTAGTGGTTCAGTACTTTGATTATGGTGCACAGTGTCCTGGGTTCAAACTTTATCATTGCATTTTATTTTACTACTGTCCAGACAAGTTAGGGGGTGTGGCTGTGTTTAAGCAACTTTGCTCTACGTTGCTCCTCGTTGCCCGACGGTGCACTGGTTGGCGCGGCGTGCACCTCCGCGCAAACAGATTGCACTGGGTAAAGCGCGATTTAGCTATGGGCAACTGCATTGCGCTGGGTAAAGCGTGTGTTAGCTAGGGGCACCCATATTGCGCTGGCTGAAGTGCTGCTTACCTGCAGGCAATTTTATATTGGGATCCTTTAAAATATTTATTTTATTCACTGATACATTGGCCATTTCACTGCTTTTTAGTTATGTTTAAACATATATCTTGGGTATTATTCCATATACTGATTTAACAAATAAATACGAAAGGGAGTGGTGGGACTCGAACAGTGAATGCCTCTTCTTTGTGCGAACGCTCTACCATTATGCTATTGCTATTTGGTGGGATTTGCATAAACATTCTTTCTTATGCTCTTCCATGTCAGAATTGCTAACTGTAGCTAAGCAAGGGGCACACCCGCGCACACACGTGCAAATACAGGCAGCTATTTTGGAAATTTAAAAAAAATTTAATGTTACGCGTTTTAGATGTGTGATGGGGGTTTACAATATCAGACAGTGAGGTGTTGGGTGCAGGGACATTTGAGCGGACTCGCTCTTGTTTATTTCCTTTTATTTTCAAAACTTGCAGGGGTGTGGACATTTAGACTGCTCGGCAGTCGGACACGCCCCCTGCTTTCTTACATGGTCCATGTAAGACTTACGGTTGAGTCAGCGTGCCCTCATGCATATTCATGGCACGCTGACGTCATACCATTCAACTGCAGCCTCTGAGTAAGACTTATTAAGTCTTACACAGAGGATTTGTGAATCCGGGGGTGTGTGTTAACTGCTTTTAGACTTTGTGCCTGATTTTAACCTTAAAATGTATACTGTTGCTGCATTCTTACTGCTGATTTTTGCTGTGCTAAGCTTACCAATTTTCCTGTTGATTTTGTGCTGCTATGGACAAATCAAAACAGCTGAATACTTTTAAAAAGTGTCCCAGACTAATCATTCAAATGTTTGAAGTGTTTGGGCATTTAACATTTGTCAGAGAAGTGCACACTTTTTGTATCCCTTAGACACTCTGTCATTAAAGAAAGAACAAATTCTTTATAGACTGAGAAGCTCAGTCACCCCATACTTATTGCCCCCATGCCAGGGCTTCTCCTTCTACATGCAGGCCCTTTCCATCCAAGAGGAATGTATAGTTATACAAAGATGCTCACATTTCCAGTAAGAAGGCTAAACTGGTAAAATCAGCAATTGTTAATTAAGCTATTGATGTTGCTATTTCTGTTTCTTCTGCTAAGTCTACATCTGATGTGCTTCCTTTAATCCTAAAAGTGCCAATTCTGTAGCTCCTTTCCTTTGGGCTTTCCTTTACTGTATTTGGTGGATTCTGTATGTCATTGTCCATCCAGCTGTATGACAAAAAATGTTGCTCTCCTTTTCTTAGATACAGAAGTTTTGGTCACTAACATATTCCCCTATGAGCAGCAGGTCTCTAGAGCATCCCCAATGCTGGACCTCTCCATTCTGGCTCCAGGCCCTTTTGTCTGAAGTTTGGTCTTAGTGTCTTCCTCTGCTAAAATAGGATACTGTGGGTTGCCTCCTTTGCTACACTTCTCATTCAGGAACATTCTGCCCTCCTTACCTCCCATTTTAGCTCTTTTCAGGTCAGTAGTCTGGGATTTGACATCCAACTCCACTGTATCATTCCACACTCTGGCAACTAGTGCTATTTGTCTTGATCAGCCTTTAGACCTATGGCTACGTATTTCATCCCTGAATGTTGCAGTTCATTGTTTGACATCAGGACCTTTGACAATGGCCAAGATGTATGTGGCCTCTCAGCTATGATTGTTTAGACAATCCTGTTAAGCTTAATCTCTGGCATGGTGTTTTCAGTCTTACACAGGAGGCAGGCATCAACTACTCAGATATCATTAGCTGTAACTGTCCCATTATCGGTACTAAGGTTATTGTAGATCTTGATGATTATGATACAGGGGTGCCTGCTTGAAGCTTGAATTTTGAAGTCTGACAGTTGACACAGGGAATTATGTCCATGAGTTGAGGAGTTTTGTGTTTGTGGGTCAGTATAATAGTTAAGGTGTTTGCCTCACAAACACAGAGAACAAAGTTTGAGTCTCACTTTTGGAAGGGAAATTGACTAGGTTTAAAATAGTCAACACGGGAAGCTAGCCTAGTACTTACCTATGAGTTGTTAGGTGATTTCCTGTGGTAAAAAAAGTTTGATTCCCTAAGCCTCCATTTGACTACTGTGTCACCCTGGGAAAGTCACTTAACTAGACACTGCTCTTGGGCTATGACTGTGAAAGATTCATTTTTCTATCCATTGCAGTTAACAAATTTAGATAAATAAATAGATGAATAAATAAAACCAGGCCATGGATCACATGATATCATCCTCTGCTTCACCATCCTTGTCTCCCCATCTGGGCTAGAACAGAGCACCTTTTCAGCATGCTAGTTTTGTTGTGTTGTATCTGGCAGACAGTCTTCCACACTGGTCCACCATCCAGAGTATGGACATACAGCTACTTATAACAGGAATCACACAGACTCTCATGTTTGGGCTATAGAAGATGGACAGCAGAGTTAATTCCCCATGTTGCCCCATGATTACCCCAAATTGTAGGAAATTCTAGATCTCACCAGAGGCTAAGTTGTCCCAGACACCTCCTCTGAATTGGAACACATCCTGGCGGGCATCTTAAAGGAGGTCACCCACTCTCTCAGACCTTCTTCTTGGGTGATTCCATCCAAGGCAATTTATTCAAGCTGATAATTGAAAATATGTGGAAGAGCCCAGATTTGGTGCCTCCCAATCCTACATATCCTGATAAGATTATTCATCCCTTAAGAACTGCCCCCTTTAGGTGCAAAATCCAGTGGGATGGCGGTAGACTCTATTGTAGTTTTAAGGCTATCCTCTGCCATCAATGAGTCATATACCTTGGGTAGACATAGGAAGTGGGTGTTCTCATCCTTTATATTCACTCTGCGAGTACTGAACTTACTTATGCATATGGAGAGATTCCAAAGAGAACTAATTGACTAGATGACTAACAATATGAAAGTTGTCAGATTCAGTCACTAAGACCCAATTCCAACCTCACCTGTGAATGTTCAGTTCTGCCATTACTCAGAACTTCTATTTTATCTATAGTATGGTAGATGGTTCTGCGGAGATGACAGGTGTTTACCTTACTGATCATCACAAAACCTGGCTTCAACTTACAGAATTTGCTAAGAACTGTAAAGCCCTATTATGTGTCCCCTTTCTTGACTCCATGAGGTTTGTTACCCTATGAAAGCTTAATTACAGAAACAGGAATGTGAGGACAGTACTGCATATAAAGTTGGGTTTAAGCTCAAATCAAAACAATGGCCATTGGCAAAGATGGACTACAGTCTGCACGAGCTTTGGATTCATATTTCAAATTATGACAACCTGTGAAGATCTGGCTTTCAGTAAAACAGAATTATGTAACCCCCCCCCCCCCCTTCATTTGTGCAGTTCTCAAATCCTTAAGGATTTGCCTCACTGCTTCATTCTGAAGGCAGTCATGGGGTGGCTGTCTCTCAAACCACTGGAGTTGAAGGCCATTACATAAAGATGGAGAAGCAACATGATAGCCAAATGCTGTTCATGTTTTGTCCCTTCTCATTCTGTGATCCCTTCTCATTATCCTAACACTTCAAAAAGCTTTGGTGGAACTTCAGATGCAAGGCCTGATACTTTAGGAAACATTCAAGAAGCCCTGCCAGATTGGAAAGTATGTGACCTATACTCAAGGCTCTTTTTAGTACCTCAAAATAATCAGGACCTCAGGCTTATTCTCAGTTTGACCAGTCTAAATCAACACATTGTGGAGATGCTCTTTCGAAAGGTTACTGTTCATTATCTATCCCTGGGGGACAAGCTGTGCTCTTTGGAACTGAATGATACATACCTGCACTTAAAAACTGCAAGCTACTCTAGAAGGTTCCTTCACATCTACACAGGAGCTAGTAACTGTAATTCAAGACATTGACCTTTGGTCTTAACACAACCCTTAGAGTGTTCATCAACTTCAGATCCACAGTCATGGCAACTATCCGGCTAAAATGTTCCAGGGTTTCCTTTACCGAAATGACTGGTTTCTAGCACAGTCAACAATGCAGAGTCTGATTGCCTCCAGATATTCATTCTTAGGTTCATAGTTCATAGGTAGGTACTAGGCTATTGGCCCAAGGGCCTATGTAAGCCCAGCCAACAAGGTTCCCTGGCTTATGCCACCCAAGAAAGTTATTTTCCTAGCAGAGACACAGAAGTGATCCGCGGTGTGTATTTCCTAGTTCCCATCCACTCATCAAGATTTTTCTTGAAGAGTGCTAATGAAGAGCTTTGCTTGACATAGATGGGTAGCCTGTTCCAGAGAATGGAAAGTCTCTGGGACAGGAATCTATCCCTCCAGCATGTCCTGTTTATTGTGGTGACAAGGTTTAGGTCCCTAGAGCATGTAGCTCAGAAGGACAGGGATTTCTTTAGGTGTAACATTTCCAACAGCTCTGGGTTTGATATAGCTTTATATGTTAGGCAGAGATCACCTCGGAGTAGGTAATATGCTACGGAGTAAAGCTGGAGTTTTTTGAGGCAGTCAGTGTAGGGCATTTGTTTGAGGCCAGTAATCCTCTTTGTGAGGTACTTCTGTGGCCTTTCCAGCTGCTGCAGATGTCTTGTGAGGTACATTTCAAAAGGGGCATTGTACTCTATAATGGGTCTAATGAATGTCGAGTAGAGGGGAACAAAGACCTAATTTTTCCTGGATGAGAACCCTTTTATGATGAAGTGCGCCACATAGAAGGACTTCCTGACTGCTGTGATGATGTGACTATCAAAGGAGAGACTACTGTCCACCTGGGTCCCAAGGTCTGTTATCACACATTTGGTGTTAAGTAGATTGCTGCCTATGTGGTAGTTCAAGGGTACAGAGTTTTTATCGAAGGGGATGACACTGCACTTTTTTGCATTGAGCTTGAGGCCATGGATCTGACACCAGGCATCTGTCTCAGCGAGGCCCTTCTGTAGGATGTCCACATCATTTGGGGACTTGACTATGGCGCCTAGTGTACAGTCATCTGCGAAATTCATTAGCCAGATATCTTCTATGCTTGCTTGTACTTCAGAGAAGTAGATACCAAACAGGAGAGGTTCCAGGATAGAACCCTGTGGTGCTCCACTTGTCACTGCTTTGAGGTCAGATTTGGAGTCTGAAACTTTTACAGTGTGGGTTCTGTCAGTGAGCCAGTTGGCAACCCATCTTCTGACGTAGGGATTTATACCTAGTTAATTGAGTTTAGCTATAATTCCAGAATGGGGGATGGTGTTGAAAGCCTTGGCAAGGTCAAGATAGGCTGTGTGAACCACCTTACCCTCATCTACGGCTTTGGTGACTGCCTCAAAGAAGTCAATCAGGTTTAGGAGGCATGATCTGCCTTTCACAAACCCGAACTGGGTGGGATCCAGAGTTTGGAGGTTACCAATGTTTTTGTTTATGAGTTCCATGATGATACGTTCCATGGCCTTGCAGACCAGGCTCGTCAGGCTAATAGGTCGATAGTTCCTGGGATCAGTGGTGGCTCCCCCTTTATGGAGTGGGATAACTTGTTGCTGCGTGCCATTCAATGGGCACAAAGCCTGATGTGAGGCTATTACTGAACATGGTGCTTAAGTGGGGAGCCAGTTCGTTCTAAAGTTCGTGTAAAACACAGCCTGGGATGTTGTCCGGTCCCATGGATGCTGTATTTTTGGCTTTTTGGCTTTAGAGAGTGCAGCTTTTACCTGCATAGTTGTGATTACAGGGACTCTGCATTCTTTCTGTATAGATATGGGTCCTTTAGGCGGTGGGGGGGTAAAGTTAGCACTGAACCTATCTGCCAGGATGTTGGCAATATCAGTTGGCTCTGTAATTTTCGTGCCTTTGTGCTGAAACTCAGAGCATCGAGATTCCTGACATAGCTATAGAATGCTTTTTGGTTGTCCTTAGAATTAGTGGCAATTTTGTTTTCGTAGCTAGCTTTGGAGGAACTTATAAGGTATCTCAGCTTCTTACTGAGGCTGACCGGGGAGCTCCCCACTCATGGGATTTTACTCTCTTTTGCAACAGTTTCTTCCTTCTGTTGTACAGTTTGTTTATGGCAGGGGACCACCAGATTGGCTTCCTTTTTTTGGAAGATACCGTCTTGGTTCTGTTTGGGATAGCACGATCCATGCACTTGTGTAAGTGCTTATAGAGTGCATTTGTGTAGGATTCAGCAATTGTAACTGTATTGTCCATCTGCATGGGTGTCATGAAGTTCACCACTTCTGTCTTAAGAAGCATGAAGTTGGCTTTAGAGAAACTTTTTACCATGATTTCCTTAATGGGGGGGTGGGGGCGGGATGGGGATATCAAGGGTGATTAGCTTATGGTTGGATCAGACCAAATAGGAGTTGACTTCAGGTGTGGAACACCGGTCACTCATGTTGGTAATGACTAGATCTAGGATATTGTTGCCCCTGGTGGGGGTGTAGATAAGTTGATCCAGGGCATTGGAGTTTATGAATTCCAGAAAGCATTGAGCTAAGGAGTTGATACATGAGTAGTTTTCCCAGTTAATGGTGGGGTAGTTGAAGTCACCCATTATTAGGGTGTTTGGCTGAACCCTAATATTTTCCCGTATATCAAGAAAAGAGGAATGGGAATCCTGAGGCATGGTGGGGGATCTGTAGCAAGCTACAATTTAGATTGCAGTTTTGCCCAGAGTTAGTTGCACTTGGATAACCTCAGATCCATTATGCTGAGCAATTAGCCTGGAGGTGTGGATATCCTTAATGAATATGGACACACCTCCGCCTTTGGTGTTTTGGTCCAGGTTGCATGGCCGAAAAGTGTGGTATGAGTTATAGCCTGGTAGTGTAGGGGTGCTCTCTGGAGCCTTGAACCTGGTCTCAGTCACTGCACAGATATCAATGTTCTCCATTTCAAGGACTGCCTCAAGTGAGTGCATTTTGAGATTTAGACTTCTAGCATTGAGTAGCATTATTCCCAGTTTTTGCTTCGCTGTTCCTGTTACGGTGGTGAATTTGTTATTTGAACCTTGCCTACAAAAGTCACTATAGGGGCAGCAAGAGCCTTAGCCAGTATCTGGAATCCCAGGGGTGACAGGTGCAGGCCATCTGTTGCAAAACATCGTGGTCTGTCAACCATGTCATCCCAAGCAGACAGATACTGGATCCTCTTAGAATGACACCAGAAGCTTAGCCAATTGTTGAAGTCAATCATTTTGTCCTTGTACTGCGGTATAATTTGGGGCGATGGCAGAATGCTACTCAGGGCTAGGGTCATACCTGCCTGGGCTACAAGATTGGAGAGCTCAGCCTGTTTCAGTCATAGTGCACAGTGATCAACCTTAAAGGATTTCAGATGATGCCCAGTCAGAAAATAAAGTTCATGAGCTGCATTCTTGACCCTGCAACACACATTGCTGATCTTTTTTGTGGAAAAGACTGTTCTCATACAGTATAATATACTCAACACCAACACCATCTCAACTGTCTTTGCTTTTTGAGTACTATGCATAATGACAATCACAATTTGCATGGTTCCCCATATAGGAATGTTCATGAAAGTCCTTTATTAAAACATCAAAGTGAAATGGAATCTGCTTTTTAATTCTTTAGATTTTCCTATTAAGATTTCAAGAAAATGCAGGGGCCACCAGGAATGGCAGACACTACAGTCCAGCCTGTGTCTGGGCAGACCATTTCAAATCCCTATCACTAGGGAGATGATGGCCACACATGCCTCTGCTCTGAGGTCACAATCTGTATGCAGAACAAACTCTCCAAGGGATGTGGTTGCCTCAAGAGGCCCATTGTTCATTAATATTCTAGAAACTAAGGCTGTCTTTCTCACTTCCAGGTGTTCCAGGGCTCTCTAACTTCCAGTGTTCTTGTGTGATTCCATTCCACTACAACTGGACAGGAATGGTTTAGTATATAAAAATGCAAGGGTAACTGACTCCTATTCCTTTTGTTGAGAGGCCATGAAAATTGAGAATGCAATTTTGCCATCAACTACCTTCTTGCTGTTTCCCATATCTTATGCTAAAAAATCTTATGGGGGCAAACACAGTCAATGTTTCTTAATGCCATGTATAATGGCCTTTACCATAGCAACAACCTGAACCTTGTTTCTTTACTATGGGAGACTTTGCTGCCACCTCTTTGCATTCTTATCTGATTACAAATGCAGCACTTACCTTTCCCTTATTCCACCATTACAAGATTTCCACAGGGATGCACTGGTCCATAATTGCCTATTTGAGACTTCTTTACACCTTTTTCCCATTTCCTCTTACCCAACGTTAGAGCAGGACAGACAGTGCAAAGCCGAGGTCATTTTAAAAGTCCCTTCTTGGACTTGGTGTATCTGGATCCTTCTACTTTTTCTTCACTTCATAGGCAGGCACTTACTCCAGAGATCTTCTATGAGCCTCTGCTCATGAAGTATGCCCCCTTTATCAAGTCTTCATTGCCTGAGGTTTACTGTATGGCTTCTCCAATTTCTTTGATGCCAAAAGACATTTTGTACCCACCTTGGATGGTCATTTCCTTACTTCTTTCCAGATACTGGATACCAGAAGGCACATCAATTCAGATGTGCAGATGTGCTTGTTTCATAACCTGAGCCACATCAAGAAATATAGACATGCCTATTGCTCCCATACCCAGATGTGGTACAATACCTTTCCTGAGTACTTGATGCAGGGCTGAGTATTTCATGGTTAATATTCATCTAATAGTAATTTTAATTTGGCATCATGGTGTAAATGCATAATCTCTGACCTTTTTCAGTCTACTAAACCTTTCCCCATGGACAACTTTCAGACACCTCCTCCACTTATGTTCACTCTTCCCAGTTCAATCTGTCTTACAGGTCAGAAGTCTTTTCTGATAAAGCATGTAGAACCTGTTGCTTAACAATTTGCATCAAGGATTTTCTTTATCAGGTAGAGTGTTGGTCCAAGTGCCCACACAGTGTTGTTTTGAGGTCTGGTGTAAGGTCCTTGAATGTATTTTTTGTAGGAGATTAATATTACAGATCATTATAAATGTATCTGTCTCGATTATTGGATGTGTTCCAAAATTATTCCACCAAGCTCTTTACCAGATTGACCCTTTGTCTTTTTTCACCTGATTTAAAGGGGGTATTGGTTACCCCAATGCTTAAGAATTTTGGCTTAGTTCTGGATAAGCAAGATGATTATATTTCAATCTTAAACATTCCAGACAGTAGTAAAGTCCTTGAGAAGACTGTTTGTTTACAACTGGATTTGCTTCTGAGCACTAGCAATACCTAAGACCCATTCCATTCTGGATTTCTGTGTAGACATAGTACAGAGATGAACCTTGTTAAGGAATGTAATGATCATATTCTAATGAGAGGCCTGTATTGTTATTCAACCTTGGTCCTTTTAGATCTCAGTTTGCCACTTGATGTAGTTGGCCATGAGACACTTCAGACACTACAGTGACATAACAGACATTGTCTTACAATGTTCTGACTGTTACCTTTCAGGAGGGTTGGGGCAAGAGTTACTTCACCCTCTCTTTCCTATGGTATGTGAGATAACACAGATGCAAGTTCAGCTCCATTGATGTTCTCCATATATATGATGCCATTTGGAAATTCTACTCACGATACTGGTCTCAAGTATTATTGCTATATTGATGACACACAGCAGTACTTCTCCTTCTCTTGAGTCTCTGTTGTTGCCTTAAACTAATTAGCTTAAGACTTGGAATGCATTTTTGATTGAAGGATCAATAATTTGATGAAGCTCAGTACTTTTCTGTGTTTTCTGCTATTAATAAAATTCACCATTAAACCTGAACACTCCACCACATTGCAGTTCATCGTCCTCTTAGTGAACTCCAGCAGCACACACGATTTCATATCCTTATCTTAACTTCCAGACCATCTATCTTAAACATAAAGGTTGCCAACTTTGTTTGAGACTCTTTCAATGCCTTATTAGTCATCTTTCTAGGGGCAAAATGGTATGTATTTCATCATAGTTTTCTGCTAGTTATAGCAGAGGATTAAGGATTTGACCTGTCAACAAGTTATTTCTTGCTATCCAAAGCTGAGTGCTTGATTCTTTCCAACTGCATTTGCCTACCATTTACTCTGAGCAAATCATTTAAACAGGCAGTGTTCCTGGGTCACCCCTCCACCAGACCACTTACATGAATGGGAGTTTATACATTTAATAAATGTATGCAATAAAATAGATTAAGATATCCTCAATGCCATAAGTTTTTGTTCATTTTTACCAAAAATATCAAGTCTCATATGACATTGGTCTTGACCACTTTCATCAAAAATATGGAGAATTTGTAATCATCTGCCATAGTTCCAACAATATAGCAAAACTGAGATGTCCATGTTGTTGCTAAATCAGTGGTATTTAGTCAAGTTTTTCATCATACCTGCCAATGTCCTCACTACCAAGCTCATGCATACATCATTTGAACACAATCTAACAAGTGAAGACATAAATGCATTGCAATAAAACTACACTATATAACTTATCTTACATTTCAATAATACTTATTTTCATTCTGTAAATCAAGGAAGTGTATAATCATTAATTTAGTAATATTTAACTAAGTTCAACCAGCGATGATCCTTTACCTTTGCAAGCATCATGATATTAGAGATAATGTCCCTCTCATTTGTATGACGTTAGACTGATTTGAATAAGACTGACAGAGGACTACTATCCCAGAGACACAATTTATCTCATTATTTTATAATTTTGCCTGGCTGTATTCTTCAAATAATGAATGCTTTATACCTTACAGTAGGTAATTTCATTCTTCTTTTAGTAAAAGGTGTGTCTAATACTAGTTAGATAGTAGTTAGCATTTTGTCTGAAGATAATTGTTCTTTCAATAAATTTTATTTGAATTTCCTTGTATAGAGGTGCATATTTTGTTTATACTTATTTGCACACTTTCCGAAATTTTAAGTAATACAATGTATTAATTTTCTTGCAAATGTCGATGACTGTCTAACTATTGAAGTGTATGAGAGTAATTGCATAAAACTGATGAACTGTAACTGGTAGATCAAGTCTTTGAAATGAAGCTGCTTTACTACAGCTAGCATATATTAATATGAAATTGCTGGCTTACTTTAAGAGTATTGAGTAAATGTGACATTAGATTGTCAGTCTGGTCTGGTTGGTAGCCATGTGGTACCATTATATCAGGAAGAGGTAATGACACTGAAAAAAAAACATTGCTATTCTATCCTAGAAATCATTGTAAGTGGTGTATAATTGTGAAACAGTATAAGCTACGTTTCAATTACGGTTGGAAAAATAGTAATGTAAGATGTTACTTTTAGCACAGAGACTGGAATCCTGCGAAGTTTGTTTCCCTAATTCTGCTTTCCAGCCATAAAGAGTGAAGCTTACATGGCTGCACATATGGATATAGATATGGCAAGTATTGGTCACAATTGTTGACCGCAGAGCTCAATTGTTATATAGTCACAAGGCTGGTACTTCATACCTGACATATATGTCTGGTATGAGTTTTATAAACTAGACTGACTTGTATAGCTTGCAGAATGCGGTTTTATTCAATGCTATGTATTTACTTGCAGTCCTAATACAAATATACAGAAATACAAATTGCACAGAAGTTATTGTATTTCCTAAAAAGAATAAGTTAGGAAAACATCCTGAAAGATCGAAAACCAAAACACAGAAAAAAAACAAAACACTTATGTTTTTTGCATGGGGTCAATCTCCTGTACCCTTCACATTTCCTGTTAATTATATATACCAAGTCTGATATTGCTCTACAGCAGGGAAAAGGTAAATTTCCTGATCCCCACTGTTTACAATCTGGTACTGACTTAATGCAACCAGAAGTAATCAAATAAGTTTTGATTACTTTGGCCAGTGTAAAAACATTTGACATTATAAACATTTGATTATATGGAGTGTTTGCATACACACACACACACACTCACACAAACACACACACACTATATATATATATATATATATATATATATATATATATATATATATATATATATATATATATATGGGTTCATGTTACACCGTCGACAACTGACTACATCGACAACCAGCCCTGTAACACGAATTTAACGAAACCGCACAGCATCGACACTTTAAATAACCGACACTGACACCATCGACAATGCGCTACACCGACATCGCGTATTACAGCTAACGGGTATTAACATATGTGAGGTAGGGGATGTAGTTGTAATGTT